>NC_137193.1:22688457-22720957 GCF_960531495.2 Zeus faber
TATACACTATATACACTATATATTCTATATTTACTGTATACACAATATATACAATTACTGTATATATTTAGACTGTATATATTTTAATCACTATATATGCTATATATACTATATACACTGTATACACTATATATACTATATACATTATATATGCTATATATACTATATACAATTTATACACTATATATACTATATACACTATTTACACTCTATATACTATATATTCTATATTTACTATATACACTGTATACATCTCATCTCATCACCGTTCTCAGTCTCAGTTCTGTTCTGGCCACGCCCCCTTACCGTGAAATAACACGGCTCCTCGCTTATCGACCGATTCACTAAACGACCTGGTTGTAGGAGCGGAACTCGGTCTTTAGGTAGTGAGTACCTGTATATAAATATAAATTATATAAATAATAAACACCTTAATGTGGTGGTTTGAGAATATGCTTAACATGCTTCTTTTAATGAGGGTCTGCCTGGATGTTCATGGTGACTACCAACTACAAGACCTAACGTATCTGCTATCGCTGTGAGTGAGTAAGGTGTTTGACAAAAAACATATTTCAATCAATTGAACAACTATTTAATTTATCCTTCCATTTCAAATGAAGGCTCAAAATTTTCAATGATCTTCTGTCTGGGCTGTTGGTGCAATAGCAGAGTTATTCACCATCGACATGTGACCCGATATTATTTTTCCACAATTTTGGTCCTGTAAATCGCTTATCTTATACATGGAGGAAATCAACAACTGAATATATCCACAAAATTACATTCAAATGAAATAAAAAAGTTTGTCAAGAAAATCAGGGGGTCACCTTCATTCCACATTTGCGTAAAGGCCAAACCAGGAATTGGTGTTATTGTGGATTCTAACGAGAATTTCATCGAGCAAATAGTCATCGGCTCCTTTTCCTCGTAAAATGTTGCAAAAAAAAGAGAACTTTGAAAAATGTAATAATGCGTTTATGTACGACAGGCTAGACTATGCTGCAGCGGCTTTTTTTTTTTACTGGTCTCTCTGCAAAAAACCCCGGGGCGAGAACAAATTATTCGGGACACTGCCAGAGTCCTGACCAGGGCCAAGAAAACACAACACATTACACCAGTTCTCAGATCTCCACACTGGCTCCCAGTGTGCTGTGGAATTGATTTAAAAATCCTGCTGCTGCTCCATAAAGCGCTAAATAGCTCAGCTTTTAAGTACATCTCCGACCGGCTACTGGGAATACGAGCCACCCAGACCTCGGGAGTCCTCCAGAACCCGTCTGCTTGTTCCTGGTCCCCCGGGGTGGAAGCAAAGTTTATAAAAGCAGATATTTTTTCTGCTGCCCCCGCCGTACGGTTGGACAGTGTCAAAAGTCCTCGCGAAACATTTCTGTTTTTTGAGGCCTTTTAACTGAACCGCCTGATGCTCGTGTAATGTCCGTTATAAAGGCCTTCTTAACATGCATTTCATTTATTATATTTTAAAATAGAAATATTATGCGTGAAACACACCGAGTCTCCTCAAATTTCCCTAACACAGATAAAGCACCGCAGGCATGCTGAAATAATATATTCAAGAATTTATTTCCCCACCCGTTGTGATGAATGGCGGTGCCACCCGGACCGGTCCTACCTTCGTATGGCTTTAGCTTTTGTTTATGCCACGCAAGACAGCAGCCCCCAGCTATAAAAAGACATTTGCTTTGGACGTTTTTTTTATTTCTTTTCCTTTTTTTTCTTTTTCATTCCTGCTTACCTGACCCCGCCTCGGGGTTTGTTTGTTCTCAACCTGCACTCATTCACACACACACACACACACACACACACACACGCACACACGCACACACGCACACACGCACGCACACACACACACACACACACACACACACGCACACACACACACTATGCAGCACTCAATCAGCACTTCAGCCGTGGAAGGGTAGCGGCTGTAAATAGTCGTCCTGGCGCTGTCCTGTCTGTCGCAATCTTCAAAGCTTGTCACCTTTAACAGGCGATTCACCAAGTGTCTGTCACCAGGCCCCTGGACTTTGCACCCCGGTGACCAGGCGGGGGACCGGGGGCCACAGCTTTAATAACATAAAACAAATCTGTATTCGATTTCTGTGTTGTGGCCAATACTTTATTTTGGCGGTATTTCGGGTTAAGCTATAGATTGGAGCCTTTTGGGGAATTTTCTTGTGTTATTTGTGTAAATTCACAACAAAAATAGAAAAACTTGGAAACATACAACTGTCACTTATTTTCTTTGTTCACATGATAAAAAAAATACGTTTTAAGCTGCCATTTGTGGAAAAATGTCAACGTCTAGCGGAGCAAACTACTATTCTGTTGTGCTGGAGAAGAATGAGCTCTCCCGTTTTCGCCAACATATTTTGTGACGTGAAATCCAGACACAGGCACTACGAGGGCACAACTAGGGCGGGGGAGGGGGTCCGGCAGTGTGTTTTCGGATTCACTATAAAACTGGACAATAGGACTGGCCCAGCTGTGACACAGAGCAGGTTCCTGCTGCTATCGGCTGCAGAGGTGGTGCAGATACACAGCACTGACGGAGGAGAGGTTGACAAAGTGCTGCTGATAAGAGACGGATAACATGAGGGATGGCCAGACAGCGACACACACATGTGACACACGCTCAAATCCAGACATTTGCAACCCTTCAACGTAACGATACTCACAATACTGCTCTGAACTTCTTGACGAAAACATTTCCCACATCACCGGATATACATTTCACACACATTGTTTTTTATTAGCTTATGTGTGTGTGTGTGTGTGTGTGTGTGTGTGTGTGTGTGTGTGTGTGTGTGTGTGTGTGTGTGTGTGTGTGTGTGTGTGTGTGTGTGTGTGCGTGCACGCGCGCATGCGCACGCGAGGATAAACTCAAGGGAACTCGGTGGAGTTATTTTGAAACCAGCTGTTAAAATAAAACTGGTTTATTGTATGACTGTGAGAAAATTACCAAAACACAACCGGTGTGAAATTCCGCTTTGCCGATGTCTTCTATGTGAGCTTGTATGATCCCTTGGACTGGCTTTCTTGGCCGTGTGCAGTTACAGTATGAACGAGAGTGAACGTTCAAAATTCTTCTCAAGAGCCACTTCACACCCGTCTCTCTCGGGCTGTCATTGTTTGACTGCATGTTTTCAAAGAAAGGACCCTCGATGCCAGACAAACACAATTGTATATTGTAGAAGTGCCTCCCGCGCAATTTGTTGTCGCGGTTGAGTTTTTGTCCTTAAACTCAGTGCTTTGAAATGCTTGTTTTAGGCTGCAAATACACTGCAACAAACACAAATTAAAGACAAATGGGCTGGCTCGAAAAAACAAACAAACAAAAAAAAAACCCGACTAAATCAAAAAGCTTTTATAACTGAGGGGGCGGTTTCCCCTTAGTTAAACCTTTAGTCTAGAGCTCCACTCCCTTGATTATAATCCTCAAAAGTGGAGTCGCTCTGGTGAAAAATACTTTTATTTTTCCAAGCCCAAAATCCTCAGCTCTCCTGTTTTCCGCCGTGACTTACCGATGACCATTGAAGGGATAGATCTGCCCTGACACAGGTCCAAGCTGAACACAGAGTGCCATGGGAACCTCTCCCTCGCTGGCTGGCCGTCCCATGTGTCCGAGTGTTTCTGCGGCTCAGAGGGAATGAGATGAAGTGCGGGGCGGGGGGGGGGGGGGGGGGGGGGTCGCTTCAGGTTCCAGGGAGAATGGAACCCGAAGCTCCGGGGCAGCGTGGAGTCCGCGGGTGGTCTCAGGCGGAAGAATCTTGGAGCAGAATCTGAAGTCAGAAGCATCTCGCCGTGGGAATGCAGTCGTACTGCGCGTGCGGTTGCACCGGTGGACAGGATTGTGAGTTTCAGATTTGGGTGACGTGGGTCTATTAAATGTATGGCGATGTTCAAGTGGAACTTGTTGTAGTTGATCCGAACATTCTTACGATGGCCGGTCCTCCAAGGCTGTGAAACCTTCTTTTCTACGATGCACTAATTATACTTGACCATATAAAAGGTATTGGCTCTGAATACCAATGCATGACGCTCCATTATATCTATTTCAGTTCATTGTGGGCAGCATTCCTCTGCTATCGCCGTCCTCGCAGGCCTTCAGACGGCACGGCCCGCCTGGTTTCCATCATGGCGCTGTCACTAGCCCAGTCGGCAGCTCCCAGCTCCTAATTTGCTGCCTGGAGTTAGCGAGTGGTGTTCTGGCTAGCGTTAAACCCGGCGCCTGATAAAATCCAGATCCCCTCGCCTCTTATGTCCATTTTTTCCCACATGAATCCAATGGGACCTTTTGTCTGACACAGGGGGATAATGTGGACAGGGACAGACGCGAGAGGCCAAATTCACATAAACGCCGATGCATTTGTTTGAATGAGCAGACACGTTATTTTACAAAAACCACAGAAGCTTCCCGCTGCTGCCAGTGCAGGGGATGGATGACCTGTCCAGCGCAGCCACTCCTGGGCTGTGTAACAGATGATATGTGTTTAGTGCCTGCTATGGCTGACAGCCAGGGGGTTTTTTTAGGAGCATTATTAGGAGCATCCAGTCCTTCCATGCAGACACTCGGGTGAGGTCGACAAAACCCTATCCTGGGTTTTGCGAGCGATCCTCACCAAAGAGGAGCCCTCGCACCACGTCACACCTGCATACTTGAGGCACCAAATGCTCTCCTCACTCCGGAGCATCGTAACCTTTTGCGTGCAGTCAAGTGTTTTTCCACTTTCATTCTGTCCCGGTAACGCTTATTGAATTTAATTCAGAAGGGTCAGAAAAAGCAATCAACGTGAGAACTTAAAGTTTCGGATCAATTTATACTCTGCCATTAAAGCTGTGTGATATCCCCAGATAACCAGAGTAAAACCTCTTACCTCTAACTAACTTTCTTTGATACGGCACATTGATTTTAATTCGGGCCGTGTGATTAGGTTACTGTCTGCCAAAGGGCAGAACCCCAACCAATCAGGCGCGTGTTGACTGATCAATCCCCATTGGACAGCAAGTAGAAAGTAAAGTGAGACTGAGGCGGAGAGGGAGAGGGAGGCGGTGGAGGGAAAGTTGCCCTGCGGCTGAAAACGCCACACACTCATTCAGCACTGACAGTATAATGATATAGATCTGTTTTTACCCGCTTTGACTGACACCCAGCCAACTATATCTGCAACCTTGATAGCGCCTCGCTGCCACTTTTACATCTTTCACAAGACCCCCATCCATATTCCGCAGACCTTCGCTGGAAAACTAGAGAAAACAGTACTTCCTTTTATCAGGTGCAGGCCGGGTAGTATCTCCACTTGAGAGAGCATGATGCAGAAAGCATCGTAGGTCACGGCCGCCCACCGGTCGCATGAATCATTCTCCGCAGTGAGGACAATCCTTCCACCCCCGTGTTCCTACAGTAGCCGGCTGATGAGGTTGTCTAGCCCAATGAAACGGAGAATGGTGTTGGGTTTGGCTTTGGAAAAGCACAAATACCATATGTAAAAACAGCTGCTGTGCTCTTCCAATAAATCCATTCAGTGCCGTTGTTGTTTTTTGTGGGGCGTGCTCCGCGAGTCGCGGCGTTTCAGCACAACAGACCGAGAGCAAAATAATATTGCAACCTTGCGTTGTAAATTTGAACCGGGGGAGAGAAAACCCTTCTTCGCTTCGACGGGAGCCCTGTCTTGTTGTTGGATGAGAAAGCCAGGCTCGAGGAAGGGTCTATTTCTCAACTCTACACTGGAAGCCGCAATAGAAAAATGAGGGCGTCTGGAAAAGACGGCGCTCGTCTGCAGGCTGCCCGTTCTTTTCGAGCGTCTGCTTAACTGTCTTCCCGCGTGTCTGTTTGTCTTCCCATATACGCAGCATCTGTCTCTTCATGGTCGTCATTTCAGTCTCTTTTTTTTCTCATGTCTGTAAGAGCCTCAGTTTCCTCTGACTTTTTCTGCGCTTTGTCTTTGTGTCTTCTCTGCCCTTCCGCCCTCCAGGAGCTCCATCATGCCAGCCCCTCCTCAAAAGGCGACCAAAGAGGTCCCCTATGAGGTAACACTCCCATTGCCTGTTTTACCTCGGAACACGTCTCCAGACTCTCTCAGGATTACACAACTGACTTCAAAATAAAAGTCCTAATTGTTGCACTGATATCAAGCAGTCTAGCGGCTCACACATCCAAGACTGCCAGAGATTTTTTTTTTGTAATGAGATGGAGAGATGCCCTGCACATATCACAGCTTGGGCTTTGATTTATGCCGCTGAATGAGGTGATGCTGTAATTTGTGCACGAGGGGAAAACACACACAGCCATTTAGTGATGGGATCCAGCTCTGTTTGGTGGCGCTGTCCCAGCCCATCTGGCTTCATTTACAATCCAGTTGGATCCACACATGAACATTATACTTGGCTGTCTTCATTTTTATTGGTCAGCCTTGATTTATGACCATCAAAGTCCAAAATAATTGGCCAAAACTGGATGTCTTTTATAAGTCGTGTTCGGGGGCAAAGCTTTGGAGGCAAAAAATTATGGAAAATGAGTGGAAACAGAAGGAATGCATGACGTTATGGCTCGAGAAGGAGCAGCAGAGTCTCTTCAGAGGAGCTTTCACTGTGTATTTTTACAGCAGGCGCCTCCTTGGCCAGCTATGTACGGTCGTGCCAAGTACTTGTGTACACAGCGATGGCCAGGTCATGTAGCTTGTAGATGAAAAACATCTTTGCCAGAGTAGGTTGAGTGACTAGAGAAAACACAGGACTGCTATTCTACATAGATGCTGGAGGGCGCTTCGGTGCATTCCGCATGGGAAAGGATAAATATGAAACAGGGATGATGAACAGAATTCCAAATTCACAACCTGAGAAGAGGGAACGGTAGTCTGTAACACAAGACACCTCTTTGAAATGTTTTGATTTATTTGACAATTTATACCCTTTTCAGAGTCTATAAAAAGTAAATGTAAAACCGAAAGAACTGTAGAATGAAACTGTGGGGTTGGATTTTCAGTCATAGAGTAGCAGAGAGAGCGATGTGGGGTATCTCTTTCACCAATAATAAAGACTGTTGTTCTTCCTGAGGGGTTTGTACTCTGAGTGTTTTTCAGTGCAATAGATCTGTCTTGGTTAGGGGTTGGTGTTAAAGCATTTCCCTACATGTTGTGTGTACAGTGCAATGTACTGTATATGTGACAAATAAATTAGAGGAACACAGGCATAACGCAAATACGTTGAATGGCTGTTAATCGCAGAGTACCAGCTACAAAAGTATGAAATATGGGATTCCTCAACCAAATAAATCGAATGGAATACCACTTTCAAATATCAGCTTCTTTTGTAAAATCGACATTCTACTGCATGCCGTGGGAAGGCTACTGTTATGCAAAATGGGTTTGTTAAAAAAGAAAAACTAAAGAGAGACTGATGTGTTTTTTGTTTTGTCATACGTAATGCTGCTACTGAGAGTAAAAGCAGCTTATGTGGTTTCCTGTTATATCACTAGAAATCAATAATTCAGTATTGGCAGACAAGTGGTGCATTTCACGCTAATGCACCTAATGAGGTTTGAGTCTAAATAATGCAACTGTTTTAGATATTATCATTATTACTGTAGGAGATAATTGAAGGGAATTAGTGTCTATGCGGTCACTGCAGCAACATCTTTTATTCATTTTGCATTGAAAACATCCAGAGAACAGTCCCACAACCAATCATAACAGATGAAAAACGAACCTTGCGATTGAACTTGAACTTGAGTGTGATTTTTAGGCGTCTGATTTGGTCGATTGTAAGTCAACGTTCCTCTGATAACCCCAGAGGCATAATCCATATTGCCTTTATCCTGTATGGCTTCATGAAAACACTGGAGCAATTGAAATTAGCGTTTGTGATTCTTTTAATAGTCACAGCAAATATAAAGAAAGGAAGAAAGAAAGAAAAAAGTTTAACCACAATGTTGGAATGGAAATGAGCAGGAAGGAAGCCGAGCCAAGCGGTGACATTATTTCCCTCTCTTCTCCCTCTTCGTCTTTTTTTTCCTTTTTTTTTTTCGAGACTTTTTGGAAGGCAGCCTAAAAATGTGCCTGTCGCAGATGTTTGGACAGAAGGTGTTTGCATGCTGTTCGTTAATACAGCGCCATACGGGACACAGTATGACCACCACAATAACCAGTAAGTAACACTCTCCATGTGAACACGGCTGCGCCAACTTCCACCTTCTGTTTTTCGGGGGAACGTGCACCCTGGCGGATTGAGACGTACCTTAAAGATCCCGACTGGCACCCAGCGCCAGCATGATGGAAGCGGTTCCGGAAGAAAGGGATTTTGGATTTGGAGGGTCAGCCGGGAGACGATCATGTTTAATGAAGGTGCGTGTGTGTGTGTGTGTGTGTGTACGTGCGTGCGCGCTCATCTTTATATATTTATGTATTTGTCTGTGTATATAAAAGCCCTTCCCATGCCATCTGTCCTTCTAGACATGTACGCACACACACACACACACACACACACACACACACACACACACACACACACACACACACACACACACACACACACACACACACACACACACACATATACACATACACAAATACACACACACACACACTATTCAGAAGTGATACACTCTACATATTGATGAGGAGCAAGGTGGAATATTATCACCTGTTTCACAATGCATAGTCATCAGCAAAAGCAGCAATTCGATTTTTACAAAAGAAGGATCAGAACATAGGATAATTCAAGTTTTGAAGCACATCTATTTTTACTGCAACCCCTGACATTTCACTGCATCTACAAACTAAACCAGCATCCATGTCCCAGGTTGGGATTCTTCTTATCAGAATCGTCTGAAAGAAAAAGCAGCTTGTTTGCACCTTGCTTATCCAACTCTTTGGTGGTGTGTTGGTTTGAACGGCGTGCGGAGACAAGGCTTGTGTTCACACCACAGATGCGTTGCTCCAAACATATGCTGTTCATTTTGTGTGGCGCGGCCAGAGCTTCCTACATTAAATCTGGGATTGTTTAACGGAAGCCTCGCAATTCAACCCATTACCTCAGATTACCTTGTTTACGGTTCGTTTTAAGGAACTATTGACACACCTAAAGGACCCAATATAGTAGCTCCTTTATTTCCCCATCAAATATTTCCTAAGTTTACTTTCAAGAAGTAGTTTGTTGCAGACTTTTTAACAGGAGGGATTGCTTATGGAAAAATATGTGAATCGTAAGAAAAAAACGGCCTTTTAAACTTTATGCTTCCGTGAAAAAATCTCATGATAATAGTTGTCGGATGACATTTTGGGCTGATTTGAATTCCGCTGTCATTATTTTTCTTCCATCTCCGTGTACTAAATTTGGCTTTTGAATGGAAACGTCTCAGTGAATCTCAGTGAAAAGCCCCGGTCCTGAATATGTACAGTAGTGTGTCAAGGTAGGGCACTTCATTGTGGCGCTCTGAATGCCCATGGTTTCTTTGTGGTGGGAACAGCTCCAGGAGGCAGTGAATCATACTCTTTGTTGAACAGGCCCAACCTCTCACAAACACTCAACTTCTGGAACCTGTTGTACAAGAGTTTTAAAACTACAACGAAAAAAGCAGCGAGCAGAAGTGAGGTTCAGTGCCTGACGGTAGAACTACACCAGGCGTTTTCCTTGGATCCGGGGAGTTTCAGGCATCTTGTGGTACGAGGTTGATCCACATCTTCCTACATTTGGGGCAGGAAGTAGCGAAAAAACCTGTTGCAAAACTACTGGAAGTTGCAGAATGTTTGTGCACAGACAATACGGCAATGCTCTACAACTTCAGTCGGGTGGTGGTGGGATGAGTTTGTGGAATGAGGCGCTTTGTGACATCATCATCAGTTTATTATATATGTGCAAATTGTGGCTCTGCAGGGGCTTTCGCATGGGGCGGGTTGTGTGGTGTAGACTCCAGCGGTCTGCAATGGTTCGCGCAGGGTTTGCGCTGGGACGAGACAACCTGAAACAACACCTAGCGTTTCATTTGATACCTTATCTCTTTCACAATTTTTTTTTGTATCCAACCCAGTGTTGTGTCCCTCCTTATTTTGTGGCATTCGAGCCAGTTGAAACATTAAGACTGTAGAAGCCATGGGACTCAGAAAATTGTACTTTGGCTCGATAGGAAGTGATGCTGAGTTTAATGGGAACTTGGACAACAATAATGCGTGACTAGACCCTGTACTGCATTGTTGCCTGCAGCTATACTTATTATTGTTATTGTTATTGTTATTGTTATTGTTATTGTTATTGTCATTATTATTATTATTATTATTTTTTTTTTTTACTGGATAACACAACAAATAAAAATAAAGATAATTATTATTTATTATTATTATTATTTTTTTATTTTATTTATTTTTTTTATCTTCTATCTACTGTATATTGTCTTGTGTTGGACCAAGTACCTTTTGTTTTGGCTTTGACTCCTACTATTCCACTGCTCTTTACCAACTGCCACAGCGACCTGTAATTGTGCCTTTTTTTCAACAGGAGGCCCACAAAAAAAAAGAACAAAAACAGGGTTCAAAATTTGACACATTGCATATTTGTTTACCCTGCCACATGGTCTCATTGACATGCAAATGCACCCAGTGCCAGCACCCCCCATCCCCCCTTGGTTTTAAACAAAAAAAACAAAAAAACAACAACATAATAATATAAAAAAAATGCACTTATTAAAATTCAGGTAATGTATTCCTGCTTCTGAATTCTATTTGAGAAATGTTATTAATTTCATATATCAAGTTGGGAGCGGCCATCTGTTCGCCGCGCGCTGCTGCACCTCCCTCCATCTGCCCCCGAGTTCCCCGTTCCCTGCCTCCACCCGCGCCAGCCACTGTTTATGCACCCGGGCCTTTTTGATTTGTCACTCACCGCCGCCTCGGCCCGGGCGACCGGGAGGGGAGGGGGGTCTGGTTTTAGGGAAAGGGAGGGGATTTTGTCATGTACATCCTCTGTTCAATGGCTCTTCAGCGTCAAGCCTCAACACCGACGTCCCAAGTCTGGCTGCCTCTCTCCTCTGTCTCCCCATCTTCGTCTTCCTCCTTGTCTCCCTCCTCTTCCTCCTCATCTTCTTCCTCTTTCTCCTCGGCTCCCCCCTATTCTTCTTTGTCTTCGTCTTCCTCCTCGTCTACCTCCTCTTTCTCCTCCTCTTCCTCTTCCCGCTCTTTCCCCTCATCTTCATCTTCCTCCTCTTCCTCCCTGTCTACCTCCTCTTCATCCTCATCTTCATCTTCTTCCTATTTCTCCATGCCTACCTCCTCTTCTTCCCAATCTTCGTCTTCCTCCTTGTCCACCTTCTCTCTTCGCCTTCCTCATCTTCCTCGTCATCTACCTCCTCTTCCTCTGCCATCCTCTGACTGTCTATGTGTACTTCCAACAAAACCCTCTACTCCTTCACTTCTTCTTCACCCTTTTTGTTTTTTCATCTCCTCTCCTCCTACTCCTCCTCCCTCATCCACCGTTTCCACTTTTCTTTGTTTCACTCTCTCTCTCTCTCTCTCTCTCTCTCTCTCTCTCTCTCTCTCTCTAATGTCCCTTAAGTCTTCTCTCCTCCAGCTACACCCCTCCTCCTCCTCCTGAAAGTGGAGGAAGCAGATTGTGTAGTCGCGCGGTGCGACGTGTCCCTGCCACAGTTAATTTAGCATCTGTGCCTTCATGAATATGAATACATTTACACGTCCAGGATATAATTAGGCGGCGGAGTGTGGAGAGGGTTCACGACACTCCAGGTGGGGAGAGAGAGCGGGAAAGAAAGAAAGAAAGAAAAAAAGAAAGAAAATAAGAAAGAAAGAAAGAAAGAAAGAAAGAAAGAAAGAAAGAAAGAAAGAAAGAAGGATGGAGAGATGGAAGGGATGGAGCCGAGAGTGGGGGAAAGAGAGGAGGAAGAGCAGGTAGCACGGAGACAATCTCTCAGGCAGCGTGACCTCTGTCGTCGAGCTAAACATTCGCATCAATCACATAGAAATGGCTGGAACTGATTCCGCTGATTCCGAGATGGAGAAGCAGATTCAGGAGGCGGGCCGCGACGCCACGCACGCTAACAAACATGCAATTGGCATGCCAGCTTGTGATAAACTGCAGTGTGTGTGTGCGCGCGTGTGCGTGTGTGTTGCGTGTGTTTTTTTTGTTTGTAATGTGTGTTTAAAGCTTTGCGTTCACATGTGTGTTTATATGTTTGTGTACATTTACATTTATTACATTTTTGTGATGATTTTGTGCATGTGTAAGCGTGTCTGTGTTTTTAGATATATTTGCATGTGAGCCTGTTTCAGCCATTGTATGATCATGGAACTTTGTTTGTGCATGCATATTTAACATATTAATAATATATTCAATATTTGTGCAAATGCCTTGTTTGTCTCAATATATAAATAAATATATATTTAGTTGCAGAAGCCAGTGTGTGCAGGTCCATGAGTCTCCCTCAGTGCGTAATGGTTTATTTGCCGAGGTGCTGTGCTGTGCAGGCACTGGGGAGGTGCAGCCTCCAAAATGTTTAATGTTGTGTAGTTTTGCCATATGCCACTGTTTTACAGCGCATGCTGCCTGTGTCATTACACCACTGTGCATTGGGTGCTTTCCATAATGGATCCGTAACGAGAAGTTGTCGCAAATAAATTGCCAAACATCTTTGGGGTGTTTGTTTAACACAGGTGTTGCACCTCTCTGTAGATGTGATCACAAGATGTCATGTTACGTGGGGAGCTGCCAGTCAAACGCAGGGTATTTGTAAGAGTTAAAAAATGGAAACGATCAACATTGAATTTTTTTGGAACTGTTGTCTGTGTACTTTTTTGTATTCACTGAAAGTAAACGGCAAGTGACTCAGTAAAGAAACTCGGTAAAGCAGTTTTCACACTGAGTGATTTGAATGAGCTAATGTTTTAAAGGGTTAGTGCAAACTCCTCATCCATAAAAAAACACATCACTCTGGCATCAGCGGTGTCCTTCAAAGTAAGAAAAAAACAAAACAAAAACATTGTCTTTAAAGGTTAGAAGTTTGTGATAGGAGCCTTTGTGCCGTGTGGCTGCGGTCCTAGCCCGGCGCTCACCGGGGGACCCGGCGAGGTAATTGATTTTGGATGCAGTCATGCAGGGGGAGTCCCAGCCACTGCAGATAAGGAAGAATTTCAAATTGAAATTATGTTGGCACTATGCATATGAATCAGATCAAGACTAATAAAATAAAGGTATTAAGGGGAGGTAGGGAGGGAAGCAATTAAAGCAACTCACCAGGCAACTCGGCTCTGGAGGATGTTGTATCTCAGGGGGGAGGACGGAGAACTTCTCCGACTGGGTCACTTGACTCCGACCAAACTTTGGGTTTTTCCCTGGGTGGTTGGAACTCTGTTTTCTTCCCTAGAATACACAATAATTGTTGATAATTGACGTGGGATCTTGGACAGAATATTGGCACAAGTCATATTTATCTCTATAGCCCTCGTAGTACAGTCTCAAAGGGCTTCCTTTGACATAGAAATCAACGGCATCACAAGATGCCTTCTGGAAATAAAACCAGTCGAAGGAAAACAACGGGAAAAAAAACCTGGAGAAGGGATCCAAAGCGTGCGATCCTTCATTCCAGGATGTCCAGGTTGCAACGGTTGCAAAGTGGGCAACATTATTAGCATTGTATAACACTGCTTATATACATGCTCTACATGGATCATTGTCTTGGGAAGTGAATTGGCCCCTCGAGAAGGATGTGTCTTTGATGTTAGAATTGGAAAATCTGCAAAAGGGAAAAACCCCTTTTTCTGGGCTGTTCCCCTCTGCAACAAAGCCATAGTTTAGGTCTGTCCACAAAACAGCCTTTTTACTGAAGGGCAACGGTGATGTGTCCTTTAAAAGGAGTCAAATCTTCTTATTGAGGGACGCGGCACTCACCACTCACTATGCCAATCACTATGCCCTCTCCTCCACCTTCCACCCCTCCACCCTTCTCTCATCCCCTCTTCAACAGTTGATTCGCCTGACTTGGACAGCCTCCCTGCTTGTGTGGGAGGAAGCCATTCTCCGTGTCTGTGGTCTGGAGCTCTAAGTACTCTGGGGAAAAAAGGATTATCCACCCTCCTTACTCCCTCCCTCCCTCCTCTCTCTTCCTCACTTCTCTCTCGCTATTGCTCTCTCTCTCTCTCTCTCTCTCTCTCTCTCTCTCTCTCTGTCTCTCTCTCTCTCTCTCTCTGTCTCTCTCCGCCCTCAGGGCTTGCCTTTGTGTGTGTGACCCTGGATGCTCCTCCAGCCCCCATGCTCTGAACTCCTCTGTTGCTTCTTTCGCCAAAATATTCACATTTCTTCATTCCCCTCCTGTCGTCCATCTTTCTTTCTTTCTTTCTTCCTCTTGATGTTGCCTGCTCTCTTCCCATTTTTCCTTTACCGCTTCCTCCTCCAGAGCTCTCATTTGCTCTTGGACTCATGTCCCTCCTTTATTTCCTTCCCCCATCCTCCTACTTCTCTCTCAGCATGCTCTGCTTTGGGGAATAAACATTGTGGCCTTTGCACTTACCCTAGTCAAACTGGTAGCCCTTGAGAGGAACACACATACACATGCACACACACACACACACACACACACACACACACACACACACACACACACACACACACACACACACACACACACACACACACACACACACACACACACACACACACACACACACACACAGGCAGGCAGATGGTGGATAGCAGTTTCAACAGGTGCAGTCAGTCCAGTGCTGGGCCAGGCCAAGGTCTCCAACCCTCTCCAGCTGGAACCAAGGGGGTTTTGTGTGTACGCGTGCGCGCGTGCACGTGTGTGTGTGTGTGTGTGTGTGTGTGTGTGTGTGTGTGTGACTGTGTGTCTTCAAGCACACTCACACTGACTTGTGACATATGCTAATACTCAAACATAGACTTGTGAGAGCCAGTCAAGTGCAAGCGGTCTCTTAAACAAGACCAACCACATTCACATGTGGTTGTGGAATAAATACTGTATGCGTACAACAGCTAATTCATGTCTTGGCATGCATGGGGACGGTGTTAATGTAGTAAATGGTTTATTAATGCAGGAGGTTCCTCAAATTCCTCATATTGGTCAAAAATAATCACAAAAAGAATATGACGGGAACATTATTTTACAACTGGATTTGTTAAATGATCATGCTTTAGTTATATTAGCAATGATTTACTTAGGCTCCTACAATCTTAGTATTACGATCAACAACTGCATGGTCACCTCTAGGTCCTGATGCCAAAACACATTTTTTATATATAATTATTATTTATAACAGCAGGGGCGTAGCTGTGGGTGGACTTAGGTGGGCCTGGGCCCACCCACTTGGCACTGACACAGTTTGATCAGACTACATTTTGTTACAAAAAATTCAAAACATTATGGAAGAAAATAAATATATTAAACTTGAATTTTTTTTGTTGACTTGAAACAAGTTGTAAGAAGTATCCGCCGCCCTCGAGCATAAGTGGTTTCTCCCTGGTGCCAGTGCTCTCTAGCGGTCAGCCTGACAAGGGTTCATCTGCCGACTTATCTGCCATTGAGTGAGGTAGTGTTTTCGAACTTTCTCTTCTTTTTTCTGTCCACTTTTCTTTCGTTGCGTTCCTTATGAACGCATAGCTCATGCTGTGTTTTGTGTTGTTTGTGATCGTTGTTCTAGTTTAGTTTTCCGGACACTGTGGATAAAGTGAACAGTTTGGTGGAAAGCGGATTTGTCAGACGTGACACTTTCCTCCCCGTTCTCCCTCTGACGAACCCTGCCCAAAGAATAACCATTGTGCCCCCATTCATCACTAATGAAATGTTAGGAAAGGAGCAGGCCAGGTTTGGGCAGATTGTTTTTCCCTGTTAAATTGATTTCCTCAGGTTGCAATGCTCCTCAGCTTAAACACAAGTTTTTGTTTCGAATACAAGTCTTTATAGTTTTAGAAAACAATGCAACGGAACTGAAAATAACATTGGAATACAGAATCAGGGCGACGGATTACACTGTTTATGTCACATCTGACACGATGAAATGCTTTGGGCGTGGAAAAGAGGAGAGGGGAATATCGGCAGGACAGACCCCCCTGAGCATACATCTCCTGACCCCCAGTCCCCCCTGAACCCCCAGTTGCCACTGAACCCCCAGTCACCCTAATCCCCCAGATCCCACTGAACCCCCAGTGCCCACTGAACCCCCAGTCCCCCTAAACCCCCAGTGCCCACTCGATAAGTGTAAAGCCACTCCGTGAAGGTATACATAGCACGCTACTACCACACAGCCCTCCCTTATCCCTCTTGGATTTTATCTCGCATTCTGCAGAATCAGTCCAATTCAATTTATTCCATCCTTCACCCTAGCCCAGTCATTTATGCTTTCCCCAAATACCCGTGTCATTAAATTCTTCTTCGTCTCTCTCCCTCCCTCTCCCTCCCTCTCTCTCTCTCTCTCTCTCTCTCCCTCTCTCTCTCTCTCTCTCTGCATTCTCTCATAAAGGCACATTTGGAGTTTCTGTTTAGCAAAAATAAGAACTCCAGAGAAGAATCCCTTTGCCAAAGTTGTCAATGACATGCGCCCTGACAGCTTTTTTGGGGTGTAAATTCCAACTGGTAAGTGATTAACAAACATTGATCTCGCTATCACAAGGGGTTCCACCACATATTGGCAGCTTAACACTATTAATTTCTCACATGATTTCAGGCGGATACATTTTCCATAACAACGTCAAACTCGCAATGAATCTGTTTGCGTCAAACAATGCCAAAATGCTTGCTTCAAGCTATCTTAACCTTAGCAACCATATCCAAGATCTTTTTTCCAGTCTGACGGCAACAAAAGCAGAGTCCCAGGAGGAAGAATGTAGGGCCAGTGCAAGAACATTGAAATGACCTCCAGAAAGTTGCTCCTTTGTCATGGGAGCAGGTGGCGTGCCAAGTCCTGGCTCCGTGCGCCCGGCATGCCGGCGCAGGCCTGGCAGCGCTCGCCGTCCAGAGACGGGCAGGAATCCTCGAGGCCATCTGGGAAAGCTCCAGGAGGAGTCTGGGTGAGCCTGGCACTCCTCGGCTGATGGGGTGTGGGACCCAAAATACGCTCCTCTAACTACAATGGCAAATGCACTAACTAAAACTCATTAACACACTCCCTTGTTCAGACATATGCACGCCATGGGACGCGCTCACGCACGCGCACGCGCACCCGCCCATGTGAGCGTGTCTTGTTTCCTTGATTTCGCTTTCTTTCCCTTTTTAAATGTGATAGAAAGTTTGCTGCCATGGTGTTCATTGATATCATATCATTCATATCAAAATGTACATGAACATAGAACACATGACTTAGAATTGAACACGAACCAATGACAAATAAAACAACTAAACTCACGAGAGTCGTGACACTATGTGGAGTCAGTGGGACAGCATTTACAACCCAACATATAATTCAATCTCTCGATTTAAGCTTCACCTCTTCTTTAGTGGGGGCATCTTCCTTTCAAAAAGAAATTATTCAAGGCATGAAAGAGATTTTCTGCGATGCTTAAGCCAATGAGAGTGATCTTTTGCTCTTAATGGTCAATGTACGTATGACTGGAGTACTTTGAAGTCTTTTGAAATTTTAATGATGACCTTGATGTTTGTCGTATCAAATAGTCTGGTGATCGCTTAGAGGTGCAAACATGTGATTTGAAGAAGCGGGAGGAGCGAGTCGAGGTTGGCCAGCGATGTGTTCAAGGAGACACATCGGGGACGATTGCAATAATTAACGACCCAGCGATGATGTAAACATTCTTTTAGACATTCCCTTCTGAAGCACACAGGTTTCATCCTCTCGACACTTCAGGCTTCATTTCGTGCGCCCATCGAACTGTATGGCGGGGTAAGATCTTTATTTGGGTTCGTTTGCCAGTATTTACCATCAAATTACCCGCAAAGTTAATTGAAAAAGTGAAGATCAGAATCAAATGTGTTTTTCCAAGTGCATCTGCACATTTAAGGCAGTTGACAACAAACGATGCGTAATTGCAGAGATCAGTGGGCAGCACAGACAAATGGAGGGATGGTTAATGCTGGACTGGTAATGTTGCAGCTGTGGCAATAGCTATACAAGATCCACATTTATCTAATTCTATCTAATTCACCAATTTATTTATTTGTATACTTTTTTGATTTTTCTTTGATCATCGCAGTAGAAACCAAAAGGTTGCCACCTTTGTTGGTCAGGGACTATCAAGGACGATCAAATCAAATCAAAGCCTCCATCACCGTGTGCGGTGGATCCCCAAAGTGAAGTGAAGCTGCCGGCGTGGCGTTAGGACCTCAGTTCATCCTCGCTACCTCTCTCTGCCGTTCTCCCTCACTGGGATCTATTGATCATTGGGACGGGGGCGCGGGGTCCGTCCTATCAGCATCATACTTAATGTCGTCCATAATTGTGATTGCTGGATCAGCGCGGCCCTCTGTGAAAATGGCTGCACAGCTGTGACTGCTTTGTTGGACCGGGGGGGGGGGGGGGGGGGGAGTAATGGAGGAGCACCGGGGGAGAGAGGAGGAGGAGGAAGAGGGAGGTGGAGGAGGAGGAGGAGGAGGAGGAGGAGGAGGAGGAGGGACTCAGAATGGAGCTGCGGCAGCAGAGAAATGGATGAATTGCGTTATCAGGAAGATGAAGATTTGATTCAAAGAACGGCGCGAAGACAGAGCAATTGATAGATCTACTGCAGATACACCCCATAACAGATGGAGCAGGAAGGTTGGAATGATGGAGGACGGGTAGAACGGGTGGTGGAGGTGGGGGCGCTGGGGGGTGTTGAAGACTTCCCAAAGTGTGGTGGTATCCAGGGGGATCCACAGGGAGCAGATTAATGGCCTGTGCCTTTCCGCCAGGGTGGCATTGTGTGCCAGGCGCCCGGTCGTAAAACCACACCCGCACATCTGGCGTCAGCGCCGGGCAGAGGGGCGCTGGTTTCACTGCCTGTCTACGGGGAAAAGGAATTCCCAGGGGTACCACCCCCCAAACTGAAAGCGGTTTTACACGTTTTTATTTCCTTCTTTGTGTTAAATAGCGACATATTTTTAGCTCTTTCGACTTTTACCGATAGCACTCATTTTTGGCCCTTGTTGAGCAATGCAAAACTATATTTTGTGTTTAGGAGATGTTACTGTCTATTATTAAATGAGGAAGGCCTGCTAACACTGCTTACCATTGTGCGTGCCAGGTGTACATCTTGTCAATTAACACACTTATTGACCAGCCCGATGGGGATAGCGTAGCATGTCACTGCAGTGTAATCGCTAACACGATTCGCTCTTGCGTCAATGAGAAGTAGTTCACGGCAATTACAAATCGACACGAGCATGAGCGACTACGGCTCGGTTCCTGGCGTTTAGCTCAGCTCAGCTTCTTAGCTTAGCAAGACCCAAAACGGAATGAAAAGCAGAAACAAGCCGTCGTGCAGGCGTGTTTGAAGGTTCGTGTTTGAGGTCCTTTACGGGAGCTCAAGAGGTTCCGTGTGTGTGTGTGTACAACCTATATCCGATTGGGTTGCAGGCGATCATCGGTCTCTGGTGAATTCCCGTCGACGCCGAGAGCACAAGCGTTTGACGGATCGTCCTCCATCCCCTCCCTCCCCCGCACTGCGATGGGGACGCCACGTTCCGACACAGATGGCGTAATTAACGGGAGGCGAGCCAGGGAGGGAAATTTATCTTTGATCAGCACCTTCACGCCAGATTGTCATCTATGTTAATATGATGGTAGCATTAATGTGCACGTACGCGCACACACGCCCGCACACACACACACGCATGCACGCACGCACGCACGCACGCACACACATACACACACAAGCACACACACACACAGAGATGGATGGTAGAGGAACGGGGTGGAGGCAGCTCGTCAGCCCCGAGGATAAAGGCTTCACACACACAAAGACACAGTCTCCACTTCCACCTCCGGCTTTGTTCTCTGCAAGGTGTGTCACACCCACACTGAGTGGTGCTCTCTCTCTAACACACTCATGGACATGCACAGGCACGTGTACACAACACACACACACACACACACACACACACACACACACACACACACACACACACACACACACACACACACACACACACGCGCACACACATACACACACATACACACACACACACGCATGCACTCTCACAGACATACACAGACACACACACACATACACACACATACACACACACACACACACACACACGCTCACACACACACACACACACACATACACACACACACACACACACGTGCAGGCTCATAATTTTGATTAGGAGTTTGTTTTGATACTCAATCGCCAATGGTCATTTGAGAATAGAACTCTCACATTGAGGATCGTATAATCCTGGCCTTCTTCAAAGCGAGAGAACCTTGTTATTTGCGGTTGGAATTTGATAAAAACCACAGTAAAAAATAAAATAAAGCCGTTCTGCATTATAAGGTTAACCTTCAGATGAAACTGTGATGAGTTTAAGCTGTTAAAAAATGATTTGCTTCTCTCCCTCAGTGTGTCTGTGGTGTGTGTGTGTGTGTGTGTGTGTGTGTGTGTGTGTGTGTGTGTGTGTGTGTGTGTGCGTGTGTGTGTGTGTGTGTGTGTGTGTGTGTGTGTGTTTGTGAGTGTGTGTGTGTGTGTGTCTCAGATGAGCTCCGGCGCGGCTTGCTTTCACCCCAACGAGCCATTAAGGGTAATGGTGTGTTGGTGTAATGGCATGTGCCGGAACATCTGGGTTCTGAACATCCAGAGGAGAGAGGGAGAGAGCGAGGGGGTGGTGGGGGCATCGGGTCTTCAAGGACCATGACGAGGAGCTGTTTTTATTTTTTAAGAAAATACCGAGATGGTATGAATGGGTTGGTATATGCCCCAGGTGGGGTGCTGTTGGCACCTGGGAATCTAACCCAGGACCTTCTTGCTGTGAGGCAGCAGTGCAATGCATTGTGCCACCGTGCCCGTAAATTAAACTCTGTTTTAATGTACACCGTGTTGTCGATAAGAATTAATTAGATAAGAATTGAAAGAATGCCAGAAGAATTAGAAAGATAATCACTACATTTCTAGTGAGTAAGTAAATTGTATTTATAAAGTGCCTTTCAAAACCAGAGTTACAAGACTCAAGATTGAAGATTCAAGGTTCAAGAGGTTATTTGTCAAGGTGCTGTACAATAGACGAATTAAAAAAATAAATTCTGAAGTTGACTGGTGACCAATGAAGAAGCCGACACTGGAGTGATGTGTGACCTACATCGCGTCTTACTCTAAAGTCTAGTGGAAGAGCGGCTCAGGGCTGGTGAAGGGTGAAAAGGTGCCATTTTGTGTCCTTCGAACAAGGCTGCCCTGTAAATCTGAATAAACAGGTTTATTTCAGTTTTAGTTTCCATGCTATATCTCCTAACATGAAAAAACATTTATCGTTTTTTTTTTGTTTGTTTGTTTTTAAAGAGTTTTAAAGACTTTTTTGTGCGAAAAACTTGTAGAAAATGTAAAAATGGTCTGTCCCTCAGTAGGATTTTTCTGCTTCTACTAGCTAATGTCGTCAAAAGAGTCAAACTTATATAAAGCCTCAAGTGCCTGTTATTACTCATAAATGAATTTTATTTTTAATGTGTAAAATGTTGAAAAACACAACAATTTAGCCTGGTCCTGAGGTTGTCGTCCACCCTGTGACTTTAATGAAAACACCGCTTCAGAGATAATGGACTGTTCCGAAAGTTGCCTCATTTCCAAAAAGTGAAATCATCTGCCTTCTATGAAGTTGATGGTGAAATTACATTTTACACATATTAGGAATAAAACCCATTCATGAGTAATGAAACGACACGTGAGGCTTCAAGTTTAAGTTTTGATACGATAGTTTGAGTTCTTTGGCCTCACTACCAAGTAAAAGTAGAAATATTGAGTTACACAAGTGTGAGAAAGCTCTGAAAGTCTCATATCCATCTAGGATTTTTTTTCCTCCTGTTCTAGAATGCTCTAGAATGGATAATCTAGAATGGATTGGGTGGGCAAACTACTGTCAGATCATTGAATCGTCGTTCTGCTCCTGTCCGTCGCCAAGATTGTCGACGGGGAGGTTGTTCCACTGTCGCTCGTCACAGAGGTTCACCGCTGTTGTTTACGGTGGTACCGTCATTTCAATATCCTTCATGTCTTGAATAAAATAATTGGTTTACATTTACATCCAGTGTATCATCGTCGTTTTTCATCATATTCCATGCTGAATCCGCTGAATAAATCTCTCTCCAAAATATTCTGATTAGAATATATTGTATATTGTATAACCCCATTACACCCATAATGTAACGTAAACAACCAGTATAACTAATACAGTATAGGTTGTCATTCTTGTTACTTGTATAATATTCAAATATAATTAAAAAAATGAAAAGACAAATGTAAAATCAACTTATTTTATGTGTTATGTAAAATAGACCAGCAATTCACTCAAAGAAATTGGGGTATTATTATTTTGTCTATATATATTTTTTAAAACAGAAGATGCTGTGATAGTGTTAATTGTAAATGAGCATATTCATCCATGGAAAAAAATGTTCTCCTTATTATTCTCACTTTACAAACACACTTAGTATAACAAGGGGGATTTTATCTTTCATAGTATATCAGATTTGTTCTAAGTATGGATTTAAAACTTTATCAAACAGTAATTAATATGTTGGTAACAGGGTTGACGAAACATACATATACATGTTGATTATATGTGGAAAAAAAATATAGCCTGAGATGGCACAGCACATTTTTCTGAGAGGTCTACTTCATCCAAAAAGGGACTTTTAAACCTTTTAAAACAGTACTATGAAAATGACCTTGTACAGTACATTCTAACAATCAAGGCGGGAGGAGACAAAAACATCAAGACTTTTTCCAGATCATAAAAGTACAGATTTGATTTTGGCACTGTAATTTAGTTGAAAGAAACAGGATTTAACTGCTTTCTTCACACGCAACTCAATGTTCATATGTTGGTCAAAGCTCTCACAGCCTATGAAAACGATTTTAGTTTTGTCAGGTTAAGCTGGAGGAAGTTATATAACATCCAGTCCTTGATGGCTGTTAAGCAGCCCTGCGAGGTAGGGAGGATACCATTGGTCATTTGGTTTGAATGAGAAGTACAGCTGTGTATTGTCCACACAACAGTGATAAGAAATACCCTTAAAGTGGCTAATTAAGAGACCATGGGGGGGCATATAAAGAGAGAAAAGAATAGGACCAAGGATTGAACCTTGGGGCACACCAAAAGTCAGCGGAGCTTATGAGGAGACATAGTCATCAACATCTGCAGGAAAACTACTATCTGACAAGTAGGAGGTAAACCAGTCAAGAGCAGTCCCAGTTATAGCCACCCATTGCTTTAGCCTACTAAAGAGGATACAATAGTCAATGGCATCAAAAGTGTCACTTAGGTCAAGCAGCAACAGAGCTGAACTCTCCACAGCATCAGCACGCATTAGGATTTATTATTATCATAATTTTGAGACTCTGAGAAGAGCAGTTCCAGTACTGTGCCTCTGACAAAAACCAAACTGGAACTTCGTAAAGATATCATTGTTGTCCAGGACATGTAGGTGTTGCTTACAAACAACTTTCTCCAAAATATTGGAAATGAAAGGGAGTTTGGATATAGGTCTCTAGTTACTGGGGAGCAATGGGTCAAGGCTTGGCTTTTTTAACAGAGGCTGAATAATAGCTTGTTAAAAGTAAGGAAAGGGAGCTATTGACAATGGAGAGTATGTGTGGCCCTAAAGAGCTGAAAACATCTTTAAGAAGAGGCCTAGAGGAAGTAAGCATTTGGGAGACAGTGGCTGTGAGCTTTCTCAAAGAACGTGGGCTAAGCTGGCTCGGTAGGGAACGTGGGCCGGACAGTCAACCCCAGGGGCACAGGAAGGAAAAAATCATAGATTTTATGTTTGTGACCTGATCCACAAAGAATGCTAGAAAAATTTCACCGTCATCATTTGAAAAGACTGGAACAGGGGGGGAGGGGCAGGGTTCACCAGTTTATCGACTGTGTTAAACAGGACTGATTTTTCTTGTTCCAGGAAATCAAATTGAAAAAAAGAGGCAGTTCTCGCTGCTTTAACTTTCTGATTAAAGATGAATGTAGTTCCTTCATGTAGATAAAGTGAGCCTCCAGCTTAGTGTTCTCCACCTATGCTCAATCTTTCTGCACTCTCTTTTGAGATAATGAAGCTTATTGTTCATCCAAAGGGATTGTATGAATTATTTTGTTTAGTGAAAAGGAGCGAGCAAATCTGAGTTTGACAAACAAACGTTGTTAAAGAAGCAGACTAAGTAATTGGTATGGACCGGGAAAGACATATCCTTACTTAGATCAGCAAAGACAGAGACAAAGTTGTCAGCAGAGTGGCTATCGAGAGTGTGAGAACAGGAAGTGCAATTGATGTCAGTATTAATAATTATACACTTATGGTCAGACACAAATAAGTTGCAGATACCTCGCACGTTAAGGTTCAGACCCAAAGCGAAAACCAGATCAAGGGTATGACCATGATTGTGTGTTGGCCCTGATACCTTTTCAGCCAAAGCAACAGGCCAGATCTTTTCGCGCCTTTCGTAGATTGCTGTCGCTGTCTCCTGGACCTCCGGTGTAGCTGGCAGGCCAGTCAGGAGACTTCCCGTGGGTCAGAAAGAAAAGGAGGTTGGGCTGCAAGTGGTTTCCCCCTGTCCCAACAACCAACGCAGAATCATGGATACAAGCACGACTCTCAATCGTAAACTGCTACGGGACAAACAGGCAATGCATTGTGGGATATGCTGGCCAACGTAGAGTGCAATGATTGCACACCCAAAGTAGTATGTCATCCTGGTAGATTTATCATAGTATTAACACATACTATGGTTTCAGACTTGCTAAACACTAATTTGGTGTACAAAAGAGTGTGCTAGTAGGCCATTTGGGACACAGCATTTGACAGGATAATGCTTTCACCAGGGTTCTTAACTGGTCCTTGAGGCGCTTTAAGAGTTAGAATTCCGTCCTTAGAAATATAAGTACTGGAATACCTTCGAAATAGCCCCTTTTGTGCTGAAATGTGCTTGAAAAAAACATTATCATTGAAACCTATGATATTCTCCCTGGTTTCGTTATTCACATAGTAAAGTAATAAAATATTTCCAGAATAGCATTAACGACATACTGTAGATGATGCTGGGTAAATGTAAATTTGTGAACCACCGCATACACTAGCGTCTGTTTTTCTATTTATTTTATTGTAAGTTCATGCTCAGTATAGGAGCATGACCCCTCTTTTATTCTTTAACTTCTAAACATTCCCATTTCATGCATTTATTGTTTCATAACAATGATGGCGGCATCAGTGCAACAGTTTTTTATTTTATCACACAAAGAAGACCCGGTGTTTAATAACTTTATTGAAACTTTATAATTTATTACTTTATTCTATCAAACGGTTTCACATTCTGACTTCACATCACTTGGAATATGTAAAGATGCTGTTTGTTTGCGACATCAGCGAATTGATGAGTGACTTTGCCCTCTGAAAGGCTGGTGGATCTAAGTAGCTTTGACTTTTTAATGTTTATATAATATTTAGAAATAAAAACTCAGTTTTGAAAATAGATTGAGGGATAGAAACAACTTGAGGAATATAAATCTGCTATAATCTCATTTTGGACGAAAAAAGTTTTTCACGTCCAGCTAAAAGTAAAATCTGCCCCGAAATGCGCCTGGTCTGCATGTGTTGGGTCACATTTAATCCAACACGCTTGTAAAAAGACAAATAATAGTAGATGACAATGAGATGAATAATAGATACAGTATATAGATATATAGACATAGATATACAGTATACATATACTGTATTGTAGACATTCCGCCTGCGACACTCCACCCGAGTGGTGTTTTCAGGGCCCTCCAATACAGAGACATAGGGGATGGGGTTGTAAACACACCAGTTTTATTGTAGAGTGTGTAAGGTGAAACAAGCTCAGAGCAGATGGAAAGCAGTCCTGAAATGGGCTCCTCTCCTGTGTGTGTGGGGATTGGGATTTTACCTGTTGCTTGTTGATTACTCTAACGAGAAACAGGCGTACAGCCATCCTGATCCCAGGCTCAATTTCAGTGCCTAGACCCGAGACAGGTGTGGCTGCTTAAACCACACCAACCCCACATCACATACCCCCAACATCAAGCAGAGGAAATAAAATGCTTGGACTCTGAAACAGGGTTCCCATACCTAAAACGACAGACTTTTCAAGAGATTCAAGATTCAAGAGATACAAGAGGTTTATTCGTCACATACATATACATACTTTCATACATATGTGCAGTGAAATGTCAATGCAAAGCACACGGTGATTACACACAATATGTCCTAGACTGAACACAGTAGCTACCTAAGAATTTCTACTTGACCAACTAACTGATTCCTAAAACGTAATGCAGTAAGTCGAATGCTATAGAATAAAATAAAAACATATAGAATAAAATAGAATAAAATAAAATAAGAACTCAAGGGTAATGCAGGGTGGGGTACAGAATAGATGAAGGGAATAGGCTCATGTATTTGGGATAGACTTATGTGTATGGAATAGGCTATTTATGTATATACGGATATGTGCATTAAAGTGGCATGTGAATAAAGTGAGGTAGTGTTTGTGAAATATACAGCACAGTATACAACAGTACGGCGCAGCAATACGGTAACACCGAACAACCCAGAACAGTGACACAGTATGCGGTACAGTATGCTACATACAGTACAGTAAGGTAGTGGAGCCTATGTGTGTGGCTCAGTGAGGACCCCTAGTGAGGTCAGCATTGACAGTTCTTATGGCTTGCGGGAAAAAACTCAGTCTCTCTGTTCTCGCTGTGTGACTGCGGAGGCGCTTGCCCGACCGCAGCAGCTGCAACGGTCTGTTGTTGGGGTGATGAGGATCCTTCATGATCCTGCGAGCTCTGCTACTACAGGAGTTTAGTTCCAGTGGTACGTTCAGCCGAACGCACCACCCTCTGCGGGGCCCGCCTGTCCTGAGCAGTACAGTTCCCAAACCAGGCAGTGATGTTGCCTGTCAGGATGCTCTCCACTGCTCCAGAGTAGAAAGATCTTGAGGATCCTCACCAAGACCCTGAATTTCCTCAGCTGCCTGAGGTGCTAAAGACGCTGCCTCGCCTTTCTCACCAGAGTGTCTGTTTGTAAAGTCCATGTTAAATCGATGGACCTCGATGGAGCAGGACGGGACCACTGATTCGGCCAGGGAGATGTTGAATATTGTAGTGAACACCGGGGCTAGCTGGTTAGCACAGGTCTTCAGTACTCGTCAAGATGTGCCATTTAGGCCCACAGCTTTCCTGGTGTTCACCGGCATTACAGCCCTCCGGACATCATGCTCGGACACTGATAGTGCGCGCTCATCCCCAGCGGTGTAACTCCAATTAGCTGGTGAGCTAGTGGTGCTGTTGCCAGACTGGAACCACGCATAATAGGAGTTCAGTTCGTTGGCGAGGGAGGTGTCCACACTCGTGGCTGGGGAGGAGCTACTCTTGTAGTTTGTTATAGTCTGCAGCCCCTGCCACAAGCATCTGGTGTCCCATTGCTCCATCTGTAGCCACAGTCTCTGTACGTCTGTTTTGTGTCTTTCACCGCCCGGCGCAGATTGTATGACGCCACTTTGTAATTGTCCATATTTCCGGATACAAGACCGTCATTGTAAGCGGCCGTACGAGCATTCAGAGCACAGCGGATGGATTTATCGACCCACGGCTTCTGGTTTGGAAATATCCGAAACTATCACCGTGGGAACAATGCTGTCCGCTAATGTAGCCACGAAGCTCACCGCTACGTCCGTAAACTCGCTGACGTCACTTTGGCACTTTGGCACTTTGGCACAGGGCTTCTATATTTTAACATAATAAAACACTGGACTCTGAAGCAGGGTTCCCATACCTTAAACAAACAAAAACTGAAAACGTCACTCAGATGGTGTGTGGCAAGGGAAACTGCAACAGTGGCACCTGAACAGGGATTTTCTGGCACAGGGAAGGAACACAGAACAGCCGTCCGAAATGGCAGGTTATCTTCTTTTACTCCGTTTCCCTTTGGAGCAAACAAAAGAACACTGTGTAATTGGGACACTCTTACACTTCGGGTGACCTGTGGCAAGCAACTGCCACAAATGTATATTTTAATATTCAAATCCTATAAATTTAGGATCCGAGCCAAATCTTTGAACACACGTGAGTCCCGGTGTGTCATTTGATGTTGTTTTGGTCCTGTGCATGGGCGTGGCAAGATGGCCGACCACGCCCCTTCAAAAAAATCAAACCTATTTACTTTTTTTTACAAAAACTCACAAAATTCAGCACACATATGTAACATCACTAGACTTAAAAAAAATATATATATATTGCTGCCATCACCGATACCAAACAGGAAGTCGGCCATATTAAATTAAAGGTTGAAAGGTTGAATGGTTGAAAATGAGGTTGCTTTTTGGTTATTTTATGCTTTGTACCTTCGCAAACTCCTCCTACGTGATTTATCAGATCAAATTCAAACTTAGCGAGTGTCTACAACTATTTTGTTTCGTGACACAGTGTGGGCGTGGCAAAGCGTTGAATTTCATGTTCCATAAAAGGGGCTGTTTACGTGACTTTTTTGTCACTTTTTGGTAATTTTCATGCTCCATACTTTTGCGAACTCCTCCTAGACAATTTACTGGGTCCCACCAACACTTGCATGTTGAGGACCCGGTCTTTGCTGCTTGCAGCTTTAATTTAATTTCATGTAAATAGAAGAAAAAGACTCAATAGTGACTTTTAGGAAGAAGAGAGGAGCATATTTCAGGGCTCAAGGAAAAATTTAACAAAATGAGGGTGTGATGACGTGAAACAAGAAGCGGGAGGAGAGTTAAAGAGAAACTGAATTTGAATGACTGTTATTCCTTTTTATTTTTAAGCCTGTGCTATCAGCAAGTTGGGCATACAACACAGAGTATTTGTATAGTATTGCATCCAGGACAGAGTTAGTCTGCCTTTGGAGTTCAACTTCTCAACCTGCAATGCCACTCTTTATTCATTCTTAAATCATCAAGAACTGCTGCAATAAATCTGTAGGATGACAAGACAAGCTTTTTGTTGGACAGGACCGCCACCAATCTCCCTCTTTGGTGAACTATTTTACCATGTTTGGGTCTATAAAAAATGAATCACTACTCCAAGAGGGGGAGAATCACCACGGGTGAGACAGATACACAAAGAACCAAACAACAAACACGTACACGGGAAAACATAAAAATTGGATGAGAACATGAATCGAAAAAAAGTTACAAGTTAATTAGGTCCAGGAAAACTGGAACAGCAATTGGGCGCGTGGCCTCTTCCTGTCATAGTTATGGCAGTAAATATGGAAGAAAAGGAAAGGGATGCAACCAGGAGGGTGCTGGGGTGTGTTCAAAGCAGGTGTCGGTGGAATGCGCGCGCCTGTGATGAGACTGCCTGTATGTATGTGTGTGTGTGTGTGTGTGTGTGTGTGTGTGTGTGTGTGTGTGTGTGTGTGTGTGTGTGTGTGTGTGTGTGTGTGTGTGTGTGTGTGTGTGTGTGTGTGTGAATTGTCCACTGGTGAGTGTACAGGACTTATCCCAATTGGTTCTGGTGTATAAGGTCGGTATTTTGTCAAGGGGCCTCCAAGCAGCAAGGAGGGCCCCAAAGCCAACCCTAAGTCCCGCAGCAGCATAGACACCCCACAGCTGCAGGAAAGCCCGGGAGCAACCCCAATGCCCGGCCCCGAGAAACGTAACCCAGTCCCAGGGAGCATGAGAAGACTCACACCTTTAGGCGCACACATACAATCCACACCCATGTACAGGCACAAGACACCGCTGCAAGTGCAGAACCCAGGCCACGGGCACCAGGCACAGACTGCAGGCCCGGATCCAGGCCCCACGCCAACAGGCTGTCTGCCTTTGCTCCTTGGGAGCAAAGGCAGACAGCCACCCCTGGCACCCCAACCCACACCCACAACAGCAAATGGCCCTCCAGGGGCCCCACAAGAAATCCGGCGGCACTCTCCACAGCCCCACCAGCTCCGCAGCACACCAGAAACCACTAGTCGCAAGCCGCAGGACTCCGCCCCCCGGCCAACCACGCCCGCACACCAACCAGCTCCCCGAAAAACCCCAGTGCTCAGTGTCCTCTGCTGTTGGCAATTGCAGTTAAAATTGCAGGGTGTGGGGTTGCAAGTCCTCCAAGCAAGTCAAACCTGAATCACCCACACCCCTCCTGCCCTGCAGACCCTGGTCTGGTGGAGTGTTGTTCGGAGTAGGATTTGTATATGAGTGTATGTGTTCTAGGCTTATACAGTATGAGTGGGATAACAATTTCAGAATGGATGAGGAGCACGTGGGGGCAGGAGCACGACGGGCAAGATCGCAGCCGCCCGCCACATCCCCAGCCACATAGCTTGCACCCGCCCATCCCGCAAACCCTAGGTCTATTGTGTGGTGTATGCACTGGGTATGAGTTTTGGCACTGGGAGAGATTAGCGAAGCACAACCAGATCAACGCCGGGGCGCAGCAGGCCGAGGAGACAGAGTCGGGGAGACTGGTATGCCAGGACCCAGAAGGGTTGGTAGGTTCTTGGTGATGTTGGTCCAGAATGTTGGGATAGGTTTGCAGTGCCAGATGGCACAATAGTAGTCATCTTGGGAATTTAGGGAACTCTGAAAGCAAATCGCTTTATCCACAAAACCCATTTTCAACATTTTTTGTTCAGTTATATAAGCTCTGTGCAGAATCTTATATTGGATGAGTTGCATTTTGGGGTTGCGGGTCATAGAAAAGGTGTTGTTGCAAATAAGCTTCTACAAGTTGATATCAATGGAAGCAGCAAGGTCTCGTTCCCATTCCATGGTAGGTAAAGATAAAGAGTAAGTGTAACCTCTGGGTTAAGGTTGGGAAGGATATAAGCAAATTGTTTTCAAAAATGTGTTCCAGATTAGTAATTCCTTGTTTTTTCCAAGACCTGAAGATTATTGGTCTGTTATTAACCAGGAAATCCGGGTTGTGCCAGATTGAGGTGAATTTGTTTGGCGATAGAGTGTGACCACTGAGTTTGATGAATCTCCACCAGGCTGTTGTGAATGACTGTTATTCCAAAAGAGAGAAAATGGAGTAATGGAGTTGTAGCAGAGGGGGAAATGGAGAATTGTAAAGCCTTGAGGAGATGAGAGATGGAAAGGTAGAGAGAGGTGAGAAATGATAAGCAGGGAACAGGGAAGTGAGGAGGTGAGAAGAAGAGTGACAGAGGGAGAGAGCGAGAAAGAGAGAGAGAGAGAGATTCAAGATTCAAGATTTTTATTCGTCACTTACAGAGAGAGAGAGAGAGAGAGAGAGGGAGAGAGAGAGACAGAGAGAGAGGGAGGGAGAGAGAGAGATGGGAGAGTGGATTGGTGGGGGAGAGAAAAGGAGGTTGAGGGGTGTGAGAGCATTTCCATAGACAAACATTTCCAGAGATAGATAGATAGATAGATAGATAGATAGATAGACAGCAGAGGAGAACAAAGACTATTCTCCTCCTTGCTCTGTCTCTTGCTCATCCATCTGCTGCCTCTGCACACATCCCAAATTTTGTTCACACTCATTGTCTGCCCTCTCACTCCTCTCCTCTCCCTTCCACTTCCCATCTCTTCTCTCTGTCGCTTCTCATCCTCCTCCCCCTCTGCCATGCAGTCCAGTTACATCTCTCCAGTCTTTTAAGAAAAATAGTTCAGAGTCTGGCTTTAGTCTCAAGATGGTGACAGCAGCATTTACAGCAGTACCTATGAGCGTGGAGACTTTCAATTAACAGTAACAAAATTCAGCCAATAAAAAAATTGGAACTTTAACATTTATTTTCCGTAAAATCCTCGAGCAGCTCTTGAATAATACAATTTAGTGATTCCTGTTTCATATTTTCCCCCCTAAACTCCAGATGGATACAATATTGTGGGTTTTTTATTGTGGGTTTTTTTGGTTAAACCCTTAAAATATAATTGATTGATTGATTGATCGGTTGATTATAATATAATCGACTGGAGGGTCATTTAAAGATTCTATTAATTGTTTTTGAGATGGAGGGAGAGCAAGAGGGAGAGGAACATAATGAAGTTAGGGAGGAGACGCTGCTAGTGCTTTATGAGCATGATCTTCTGACCTGAAGTGATTTGAAAGTTACAATATCCAGGTTCTACTCGCAACCTCGAAACATTTATAAAACAGATAAAAAGTGCAATAAGTGTGTGTGTGTGTGTGTGTGTGTGTGTGTGTGTGTGTGTGTGTGTGTGTGTGTGTGCGGCGTGTGTGTGCGTGTGTGTGTGTGTGTGTGTGTGTGTGTGTGTGTGTGTGTGTGAGAGAGAGAGAGATCTGATGGAGGAAATTGGGAAGGAGGAGGAGTGTGTGGCTGTAAACCAGTTGTACCTAGTCCTCCTCATCGCCGTGTGCGACTCTTTATAT
>NC_137193.1:22725957-22733457 GCF_960531495.2 Zeus faber
GGAATGGTGGGACGTTGAGGGAGGTTCTCGCATGATTATTTATTTGTGTTCCAACGGAGGGAAACCGGAGCTCTGTCACCACTGTGAGGCTATGACTCATAAAAGCCTGTTTATTTAGAAACCAGAACTCGGCGCTCCGCAGACCCGTACATCTGGTGGCAATTATATCACCCGGCCCCGTGTCCCGCACGCCAAACACAGCCCACATGTGGGAGTCGCATCACTCCCACCGGTTGTGATGCGGATTGCTGCCGAGTGTTTGGTCGCTGCGCGGGTTTTCACTTGATCCACAACAAAACGCATCACGCCGAAAACTTGAGCTGCTCTGGCGTCCTCCTCTGTCCCTGTTTGCCAGCGTGCCGCTCCGAGCACTCGTGAGTTCCCCCGCCGCGGCTTGCTTCATGGTTTGGGGCGCGGCGATGGCATTACCGTCGAAGCCTCCTAAATTGCTTTGTTCCCCGCGATGAATCGGGAACATAAGGCCGCCCGGCCCTGCGGAGCAATCTGTTGATGGTGTGGCAGACTGTGCCGTCCACTGATCTGTGATGAAGATGGATGCAATTCTGCAGAAACGCTGTCACTGGGTCTGTTGGCGTCTATAGCTGCAAATGTTTAAAATATCGACAAGATCATAATGTAATGATAGAATATGTGTTCCAATCTGCTCTAGTTCAATGGCAGTTAGTACGATGTAAAGCACACTTATGACGCTACAGATGGCGCTTTATGCGCAAGGTCCACCCTGTGTTCCCAGGAGGCCAGCGCTCCCTCAACATAAACAGAAGCATAACGTCCACTCCTCTCGTACATTAACCCAAAATCCATAATCTAACCGTACTTGGTCAGAATCTGAAATGGTGTTTATGGAAAGGCTGCTCCCAAAGATATCAACTAGAGTGGTACCTTTCTTTGTACTGTGACATTGACCACCTCTTTTGGCCTCTCATGCTTACATCATACCGTTTTGGAGGGCAAAGTTAACTCAACTCAAATGCAATTACTGAGCGAAAATATTAAAAATCTATGCACATGACAGCTAACTTCTCAGCCTTAATTAGGAATTACTGTGGAGCGCATGGAACATGAAAGTGGAAGGTGACCGCCCCTATAGACCGCGTTACTAGTTTTTCTCAATTGTTTGCACACGTTTTGTGAAAACATACGTCATACTCTCAGAACTTGACACACAAATCTAAACACACACACCTGAAAGGCATATCTACAAAATGAAACTCTGCACTCAAAACAACGTAATGTCTTCTCAAAATGGTATTTTGGGTTGAAATCACACACACACACACACACGCACACACACACACACACACACACACACACACACACACACACACACACACACACACACACACACACTCACACACACACACACACACAGTGCATCATATGAATAGACAATTTTAAGAACACATTGAACACTGATGTTCTCAATGTAAAACATTACTATGAATGGATAACACTCGTACGAATGCAGGATGTCAGGAGACTTATGCCTTTTGCATGTTCAGTGTTACACTTAAACTAAATAGTTTTGTATGTTTTTATACTCAAATAAAAAATACATAAACTTTAATATAAACAAAAACATGTTTTTGCTTTTCCCCCCAAAATATTGTATACATCCCAACAAACACAAAGGTGGATGTGTAAAGTGTACACAGCTCTATACAGAACAAATATAAACATGCACTGTATACAGTAATCATTGAGTACTGTATTGATATGCAGTACTGAAATACTGTAATGTGAGTTGATTTCTTACCTATTCTGTGTGTCATTTGACATTTCTGTCTGTCATTATGGGAAAGTCCTGACGATGGACGATACTGTGAACCTGCTCGAGTTTGGTTGTACTCTCTGCCCAGCCTCCCTCATTGTTAGACCATGGTTGACCACAACAACAAAGTGGCCCCAGATTTCATCAGAGATGATGGCCCTCCATGCTCTTCCTCTTCCTCATCCTCATCCTCCCCATCCTCCTCCTCTTACTCTCACTCCTCTTGCTATGCCTCTCTCTCCTGGGCTGGCATCCATTGCTCCAAAACAGAAGAGCTCGTCTGTGGTCCTTTTGTTACAGTCGAGCTCTGATTGATAATTGAACAATCCTGCAACATGTGTTTGCCCATGTGCAGAGTCAGTGTGGATAGTAGGAAACAAAAGCTGATTTTGAATGACACTGTGTTCCACGTGAACACGAGAGATTTTATTCGTGACGATAGTGCCAAATGTAGAGAATTGTGTGTAGTGTTTTGGAAAATAGTGTGGTTTAGATCTGCAATCTGAGTGTAAAACAGGAAATGTGTTTGCATTTTAGCAGACTTAGCGGAGGAGATTGGTTCATGAGTTACAGGTTGTGGTCATTGTGTCTCATGTACCAGTGTTCGTGTGTAAACAATTGAGAAAAAAACCTTTTAATACCACCTACTTAACTGGTTCTGTCAGGCTTTCCATTGGATCATTGATCTGTGAAGGTAATATATAAATATCTGTGTCTGTACAGATATACTGTGTGTATATATACATATATACTTTGAGAGGGAGGCGTTTTCTATGCTCTTATGGAGGCTGTGCTGACTGAAACACATCAACCTTTTGTGTGAGCCAGTACAATCCAATGAAAACGAAAGATTCAGCCATAATGTTTTATTTTTGCATTTGCTATCTTTCTTTTCATGATTAGAAATCTATTTACTGTCATATAAGCTATGTTTTTGACCCTGGCGGCAGGGGGGCGGCATCCGAAACAATCAAAGCGGTATGTTTCGTTCTGTGAAAGATCAGTCCTTGACCCTTGATTTTCACTGGAGGAGGAATGTCCTGTTGTGTTTTCCCTTTGTCCGGGCATTACATTTTGTCATTGAACTGCGAGAGGAGTGGGTTTTAAAGAGATTCTCTCTTTTTCTGGTTTGAATTGTGGCTCCATCGCTCCCAGGGCTCCGGTCCAACAGCTGCTTTTCTCCCTCCACTAAAACACTGCTCGGCCCTCCGGGGAAAACATCTTGTTTCGTTTAAGCCCCTCTGTTGTTAAAGGACTCTACTTCTCTCTCTCTCTCTCTCTCTCTCTCTCTCTCTCTCTCTCTCTCTCTCTCTCTCTTTATCTCTCTCTCTCTCTCTCTTTCTCTCTCGCTCTTGCTCTGTCTCCTCCCCTTCCATTCACTCTCCCCTTCTCTTCACCTCTACTCCTGTCAAACCGCTCATCAGGGAAGAAATGGAAAGTGTGTCACCTCTTTGGTGTTCTGTATGTGCGCCCTGTAGGTACGTGTGTGTGTGTGCATATGGATGTGTGTGTGTGTGTGTGTGTGTGTGTGTGTGTGCGCACGGGCGTGCACGTGCACATGCCTCTGTGTTTGCTCGTGACTGAGCGTGAGCACTGTTAAACCCATCGCCTCGATTGCCTTACAAGGCTCCCCGTGTGTAATTGGTGACCTATTAGTTTCTGCCCATTGCCTTTGACAGATATGAATTGGGGCTTGCCACGCAGACCTGCTGATTAATGACAAGCACAATTGGAGCCTTAATTGCCACAGATGAGAAGCGAGGCATTAGAGAGTGAGGAAGGAGGTGTGATAGATACATACAGTATGTACCACACACACACACACACCTATAAACACAGAATATCGCATATCTGATGACGCACACACCAATTACAGAGTATTTACCCTCATTGTGTTCAACTGTCCTTCGCAGCTCTAGGATCTGCTTGAGCTTTTTTTTTCCCTTCGGAGGGTACTTGAGGATGTGTGTGTGTGTGTGTGTGTGTGTGTGTGTGTGTGTGCGTGCGTGCGTGTGTGTGTGTGTGTGTGTGTGTGTGTGTGTGTGTGTGAATGCATGGGTGGTAGGTGAGCCAGGGGATGGCATTAATAATGTGTGCGATTTAGCACACATCTGGCGGCATACACTCCACGAGGGGATGAGGAGAGCAGAGATGTATTAACAACCCGGCACACACATACACACACACACACAGACACACAGAAACACACACACACACACACACACACACACACACACACACACACACACACACACTAATTAACCCGGAGCCTCTCTCCCAGCTGTCGGCCCTGACTCTGCCCCTGTCGCTGCCAAGACGGACGTGGGTAGCTCCTTCGTGCTAAATCAATCTGTTCTAATTGCCTAGTCTACGCTCCCTCTGTCTCTACCTCTCCACCTGTCTGTCTGCATCCTCTCCACCTGTCTATCTGCGTCCTCTCCACCTGTCTGTCAGCGTCCTCTCCACCTGTCTCTCTCAGCATCCTCTCCACCTGTCTGTCAGCGTCCTCTCCGCCTGTCTGTCTCTCAGCATCCTCTCCAACTGTCTGTCAGCGTCCTCCCAACTTGTCTGTCAGCGTCCTCTCCGCCTGTCTGTCTCTCAGCATCCTGTCCAACTGTCTGTCAGCGTCCTCTCCACTTGTCTGTCAGCGTCCTCTCCACCTGTCTGTCTCTCAGCATTCTCTCCAACTGTCTGCCAGTGTCCTCTCCGCCTGTCTGTCTCTCAGCATCCTCTCCACTTGTCTGTCAGCGTCCTCTCCACCTGTCTGTCTCTCAGCATCCTCTTCACCTGTCTGTCTCTCAGCATCCTCTTCACCTGTCTGTCTCTCAGCATCCTCTTCACCTGTGTGTCTCTCAGCATCCTCTCCACCTGTCTCTGGTCGGACGAGCGACTCCCACATTGAGTCATTGCGGTGCTAATCATTTGCAACGATTGAACGTGTTTGAATGAGGTTAAATAAAAGTTTCTCTCATCTGCAAACTCTCAACGTGATACGACTTTTTTTTTTTCACTCTGTAACCTTAAATTCAACCAGAGCTTCTCGTCAAGGTGGAAAAACCTATTCATCGCGCCACGTCTGACTGAGCGCCTGCTTTGCTTTTTTTAATACAGCCTAGTGCAGGGATACAAACGCGACATTGTTCCAGCTGAATTTAGAGCCGGAGGTTTCTATCGGGACGGGGGGAGGGTGAGATGTATGTTCAGGCTGAAGCGTCGGCTAGCGGCGTGTTTTCCTCCCTGTCTCTTTTTACAGTTTCCCTGGCGCTTCAGCCTGCCGCTTGTCACCGATGCCTGTGATCAATTGTGCTCACTCAGTCCACAACTAGGGGAGCCAGCTCGGAATGGTCTTGTCATCAATAAGCCCCGTGCCAGGAACCCCAGTTTGAGAAAGAAAGAAGGAAAGAAGGAAAGAAGGAAAGACCCATGCCTGGAAGGTAGAGCAAAGCCCGATTTTATAAGGAGTTTGATCCGGCCGCATGCTGCAGGAGCCTTAAAAGGAAATTGTTAAGGGGGGGAGGGTGTTCTGTGTCAAGGCCAGTGTCCGTCTTTGTTTTGGCGTTTCTCCGCCCCTGTGCTGAAAGAGGTCGTCGGCTTTTTCTGCTTTTCCAAACACTAAACGTGGCGGCGACACTGGAGTTCCAAGCAGCGTGATGATGTGAGCGTGACAGGAGGAGCCTTCGCTGCTCATTAGGAGGAAACGGCACAAAGGGATTAAGGAGAAAGCCCACACAGATGTCATGATATCTCCATGCTACACTGTATTTCCTCCCATGTTACGTGCACACACTGAACATAAATCACCCTTTCCTCCATGTTAGGAATGTACACGCCTGACACACGGAGCGTGATGGAAATAGAAGATACGATGCAGGAACAGTCGGAGATATTTTCTGCTTGTAAATCAAAGCAAAGCTGAAATATAGTGACATCTTGAGATTAATAACATTTCTTATATTAACTGGAAGGTGTCAGTGCAACTGGCCCATTCAGAGTGCGTGTGTGTGTGTGTGTGTCTGTGTGTGTGTGTGTGTGTGTGTGTGTGTGTGTGTGTGTGTGTGTGTGTGTGTGTGTGTGTGTGTGTGTGTGTGTGTGTGTGTGTGTGTGTGTGTGTGTGTGAAAGAAAGAAAGGAAGAAAAAGACAGGGCTATTTATTGAGAAAGTTGCCATGGAACTATAAATCCATCGGGCATGTTACAGGCTCTTTTGATAGACAGAGCATCTTGTTAATATTTTATAGTGTGTGTGTGTGTGTGTGTGTGTGTGTGTGTGTGTGTGTGTGTGTGCACATGCGTGCGTGTGTGTGCGTCTAAATCTTTTTATAGTCTCTGCTCATCACATGTAAGATCCTGTCATTTTCGGGGTCTTTTTTTTTCTGCCTCAGAGGCCCACAGCTGTTGTCTGCGGCTCGAAGAAATTTTGTCAAAACAAACACACACATCGTCGACATCACAGCGCGGTGTGAGTGACACCAAAGACGCGCATGTGAGTGCACAAGCCCTGTTAAACTGTAAAGAAGCGTCTCACTTTGTTTTGTCTGAACCCCCCAAGGAGAAGGTGGAGATAAAAAAAAAAAGGAAATCACAGGATGGTGATATCTGCGGTGGCATTGATGCTGTGGGTTCAATTATTAAGACAATGCTTGAAAAAATAAATCTATACGCTCTGTGATGTAACAATCGTTGACACGACTTTGAGACGAAGTAAAGGATCCACACAGCTCCCGTTTCCATTTCCTCATCGGGGACATTCTGAAAGGCTTCATGTGAAATGGCTTAACGAGGCAAAAATGTCATTAAAATGTCTTGAAACTCACAAATTTGAAGTGAATTAAAAATCTTAAAGATGGTCCTAAAATATTGCCAACTGCCAGAATGGGAAAAACTCATTTAATTTGGCTTAATGTTGCTTAATTCATATACCAATAATAATTCCGAATACCACTCCAGCATCTCAAGCCACATCAGGCATTCTGTGGTATTTTCAGCCTAAATGAATGAATTTAAAAAATAAAAATAAAAAAAATAAAAAATAAATCTTTTCTTCAATAGTAATACCCATGGTGCCCTCTAACTGGGTAGAATTTTAAAGATTAAAAGAAGAAGTTTTTTGCCTCTTTGAGCCACATTAAGCTCCATTAAGCTGTTAGGAATGTTCCTTTTCTCTCCAGTCCTTCCCATTCAAGGGTTTGGCTCTGTGATGGAGATGATTCTCCTCGGCGTCTGCCCCGGGGTCGTTGCAGGCCCAGAAACCCTCCAAAGTCAAGATGGGGTAGGTTGGGAGGGGGGGAGGAGGGGGTGAGGAGGGGGTGAGGAGGGGGTGAGGAGGGGTGAGGAGCCTCATCGGTCCAGGGTGCAGTCATGGATGGTGGGTCACCAACTCTGAAGGATAACTGGAGGGCAGAGGACGACAGACTTCAAACCCAGATGGACTTTGATACGCACTCTGAACCGGTCCCTCTGTCATGTACTGTAGGGACAGTGGCGAGGGGGCGGGGGGGGGGGGGGGGGGTGCCTGGGGATTATTTTTTGAAGTGAATATACTTTGCAGGATGATCAAAGAAAAGCAGAGAAAGAGAAACAGGCAGAGAATCCCCTTCCCCTCGTACCCTTTGGACTCAAGCGTGGATGAAGTTTCTTGGTGAGGGGTGAAACTTCCATAATGCTCCCACCTGCAAAGGTCATGTTTCAAATTTTTACTCGGGCGTAAGG
>NC_137193.1:22735957-22770957 GCF_960531495.2 Zeus faber
ACCAGTTTATTGCAGAGAGGAGGCTAGGTGGAATTAACCAGGAGCAGATGGAATATGTCATGACAGGGCTCCTATCATTGTGTGAGTGTGTGTGAAGATGGGGGTTTTAACCTGCTGCTCGTTAACCCAACCAATGAGCAACAGGTATGCAGCCACCCTGACCCAATCACCTAGATCCAGGTCAGGTGTGGCCGCTCAAACCATCCCATCTCCACACCACACCACACCACCAAACTGAGGCCAAGCAGAGAACACAAATGGAAAAAATATTGAAAACAGAAAACTTGAAACAGACTCTAAAACGTAAGGACTCTGACACAGGGTTTCTATAACTTAAATAATAAAAACACCCGACTCTGAAACAGGGTTTCCATACCTTTTGCAAACAAATGTCCAAAAAATATTAACAGGTCCCCTTCCAGAGGACCTGGGTCCCCAGAGCAGCGCGGTCAACCGGCCTCCTTCCACCAGGGCGACAGACTGCCCCCTCCTCTCTTCCGGAGCATGGGGCCTTGGACTGCTGCGCCGGCTGGTGTCGGCGTAGCTGGACTTGGCTGCTGCGGTGGCTGCTTGGAGGGAAAGCCTGGCTGCTGGGCTGCTGGGTAGAGGAGCTAGCTGCAGAAGGTTACCCATAGTGATTTCTGCAGCTGCTCCTCCGCCAGACCTCTGGGTGCTGCTGCTGCCAGTCTGGAGAGTGGTGGTGCTGGAGCCGCTGGTGACTCCCGGGCGTCTTCGGACGGCCCCTCTGTGTCCCTTCCCCGTGCCCTAGAGTCCCTGTTCAGGCGCCACTGTGGCAGTTCCACCGTGCACACGTCACCCAAGTGGCGTTTCCAGGGTACAGAGCCAGAAACGACGATGGGTTGGAGACACCAGTTTATTGTAGAGGAGAGGTGAAATTAACCAGAAGCAGATAGAACATGTCATGACAGGGCTGTCCTGAGTGAGAGTGAAGATGGGGGTTTCAACCTGTTGCTCATCAGCCCAACCACTGAGCAACATGTATGCAGCCACTCTGACCCAATCACCTAGGTCAGGTGTGGCTGCTCAAACCATCCCATCTCCACACCACAATGCTGTTTTAAATTCTTAAAATATCTGACATGCATCTCTGATTCTCACCTTTTTCAATGTCCTTAATCTAATCTCATTCATTTAGATGACTTTATAGACAACCTATACCTGTGTGCGTGTGTGTGTGTGTGTGCGTGAGTGTGTGTGTGTGTGTGTGTGTGTGTGTGTGTGTGTGTGTGTGTGTGTGTGTGTGTGTGTGTGTGTGTGTGTGTGAATATTGAGCAGGCTGATAAGTGAGTGTGTAAAGGTGACAGGATGGGAGGCTTTGAAATATTCAATAGAGAACAACACGTTGACAGCAGGGAGCAAAAAGTCAGATATTCATGAGTCTGAGAGTGTGTGTGTGTGTGTGTGTGTCTGTGTGTGTGTGTGTGTGTGTGTGTGTGTGTGTGTGTGTGTGTGTGTGTGTGTGTACGTCCCCTGGGTTTCTACTCATTATTCGTCCCTGTGTTTTGCCGGCCGATGATTATTGATCGGGCCACGTTAAGTATGGAGAGGGCACCTTACGGTGACAGCCCGCCTGCTGCCGTGCCTGCCTTGATGTGTTCTGCAGGGGGATGATGGACGATGAAGAGCTTTTTTGGGGGGTGTAGGAGGGGGTTGCAGTTGTGTGTGTATTTGCCGCAGTGTGGAGGTTGATTTTACTGCATTTGTGTATCATTCTCCCTCCCTACTGACTAGCGTAGGTCGTGTGAGTGTGTGTGTGTGTGTGTGTGTGTGTGTGTGTGTGTGTGTGCGCGCGTGTGTGTGTGTGTGTGTGTGTGTGTGTGTGTGTGAGTGTGTTTGTGTGTGTCTCAAGCAGTTTATGAATGTTAAGTTGTGTATGTGGCACTCTACGATTGCCTCCGTCTTAGTCTTTAATGACCCCTGACCCCTACAACCCCCAGGAGACCAATAACATGTCCTTTGATTTAGAGTAGGGAGGTTACATGCTACTCATTGCTAATAAGCAGAATCCAGCCCATGTGGTCTTTCTCGCGAGGCCTCCACTAAAGGAGGAGGATATATGCCCCCAATTTATCTCGGGCTAATTGTATGGGGAGAGCGGGGGCCCACACACCTACATCTGGGGAATTCATCGTGAAAGGATTGAGCGAGATTGCATGGCGCTGCAGTAAATTTCACAATGAGAGATGGTTTGATCAACGGCAGATAGTGGGAAGTGCAATCCATAGCCGAAAGGTCTCTCATCCAAACATTCCTGGCATTCTAATCATCGCTAATCACATAACAGTAAGCATTTTAATTCAGGCTGCGAACACCCAACCTGACGCAGAGTCAGCAGGGATTCACAGATCTATCGTAGATGGATCGCTTACATCCCCATACAGTGCTTTAAGATGATGGAAAAATGTCACAAAATCAAAATAGTTCTCTTATTGTGATGCTCCAGATTCATTCAGCCGTTTACTTTTATTTTTTTCTGTTCTGTTTTGGGGCTTCGACGTCCATCCCGACGGCTTTAAAGCAGCATTACGTAACTTTTGGTATTAGCGCCCCTACAGTTTCTGAATGCATTTGCACTTTTACACAACTGTCGTAAAACTCGGTCCAGTGGCCGAAAAAACATTATTTTACCTTATCGGCCAAGGTTCAATAACATTTTACAAACGCAAATATAATGTACACCAAGGTTACAGTGCCCCTTGCACGGACCTCACCGCTTCAGTGAGCACATCGGTCCCCCAGAGCCACGGGGAGAGAGGGCGCGGGGATCCGCCCCCTGCTACCGGTGTAGGTACCAGATGTGCTCGGCCTGGCAGATCGGCTCGCAGGCATGAGACAGAGGGTGAAACAAACCCCGCGGTGCAATGAAAGTGAGGGCCGGTTGAGGTGCAGGGGGTGGGGTGGGCGTTTGTTGGGGGGGCAGGTGGTCGGGAATGAAAGAGGTGCTATTCTTTATATTGCAAGTCAGTGTACCATCAAAATGATTTTGAAGCGTTTTTTTTAAGGTAAAAAAGTAAAATTGTGTTACTTTCATTGGCACGGTGTTATTTTTTTTTTCTCTACAAGAGGAGAGGAGTCAACTGATTGGCAGTCGTGTGGTAGGCCAGTAGAGAACACAACACCTTGGCCAAGGCTGCTCGTTCAATTATTCAAGGAGAAGGCGGAAGAATAGATTTGTCTGTTGTGTGTGTGTGTGTGTGTGTGTGTGTGTGTGTGTGTGTGTGTGTGTGTGTGTGTGTGTGTGTGTGTGTGTGTGTGTGTGTGTGTGTGTGTGTGTGCATAAGAATAAGGGTAATTACCAGAGTCCTGCCGCAACAATACATGAGTCACCTACTAGTATTTTTATTATTAGCATTTCCTATTGGCTTCGACTAGTTCATGGCTGCTGACACCCGCCACATTGTATGAAACACACACACACACACACACACACACACACACACACACACACACACACACACACACACACACACACACACACACACACCCCAAAAACACACACTCCTAGCACGACAGCATATGGGTCAGATCTAATCGCAATAATTTCATTTCCCCCCTCATCAACTCCAAAGCCAGATAGACTAAGTCCCATTTGTAAGCAGTGCAGTGCTACTGGAAGGAAATATGACAGATAAGAGGACTCTTGTAATAAGCCAGCTGTGTGGATCTGATAAATGAAGGCAGCTTTTCGCCAGTTAGCTCCAGATATATATTGTGAAGCGGCGGAAATCCAAGCACGGCGGCTTGAGGATTCATAAAAATAAATGGGGAAACAAATTAACTTTGTTGATTAGCGGCAAGATGGGAGGAAGCTGCTTGGAAATTACTCACCCACGCTTGGGAAATCTGGGCAGCGCGAGTCGTCGCGCTGATATCCGGGAGAAATTGAAAAATGTAAAAAAAGGGGGGGAAAACAGATATGAGATACTGTAAATCCTTGTAGGCATGCTTTCAACTACAGTGAGTCGTTCTTTTTATCTCTGTGTCTCTCTCTCGCTCTCTGAAATGCACGCACGCACGCACCCACACACACACACACACAACCACACACACACACACACACACTAGCCACACAGCCCTCCCTTTTCAGCTGCTGAAATGACCGATGTGCTGCATGGACGGTGCTAGAGAGTGAAATCTCCGTTTAAAGCGCAGCGCTGCACCGCGCCCTCATGGTTTATCGGCCAGAGATGCTGGAGTTGCTTGGGTGTTGTGTTGAAATAAATACATAAATATATAACGGATCAAAGGATAGTGGGAGGAGGATGGTTCCTGCTGTTGCCATGGCAGGTACGGCATGTGACTTCACTGTGGGAGTTATTGTTAAAATAACCGTGGTAACTATAACTCAAGCAAATAACTGCAACAATGCTTGTTAGAGTTCCAATTTAGTTCCAAGACCATTCCTAGACGTTGCCCGCGACTTATTTTTTTTGCGGATCACATTTGATGCAGGTCAAAGAGATATTCAAAGATGATTTTATTTTATTTTTTCCCAAAAAAGAAAAAGCTCGAGTGCTGCCCAGAGAATCACCCATGCAAGTCACCTTGTCAGTCACCTTGTCCGTCAGAGAGCCAGTCAGGCAGCAGCCCCGGCCGGACCTGACAGAGCCTCCCAGCCAGTCAATCAACCCACAAAGTCAGTCAATCAGCCATTTTGTCTATCTACTCATCAGACCAGTCAGCCTGACTGATCTTTCTCCATCCCCCATATCCGCGCCACCCCCCCCCCCCCCCCCACTGAACCTCAGGGACCTGTAATGATCAAGTGTCTCCTCCACTTATTGATGCTTGGTGGAGTGGTGAGTTATCGCCACCCCATCCCTCCTCTTTGAACCTGAGTCCCCCATTAGGACATCACAGCTCAACCCATTTTGGTCATCAAAAGTTTTTAAAGATGGTGGGAAGGGATTCCTGCAAGAAGTTGGTGTACCGACGGAGACATCGATGTGAATGCCGACAATACGATTTCATGTTACATGGATGTTTCCGTCCTTACCTCATATCATCGTCATCACAGTTGAAAATAACCTGTCAGATGTATTTGTTTAATTATTTCATTTCCCGTTCCAATTCACAGCCTATTAAAAGGGAACAGGTAAACTGTTTCGGCTCTTGGGAAGAAGAAGGAAAAGAAAAAATATTTTCTGCTCTGTGTGTGAGCTTGAGAGACCACTGAATTGGTATAATTACATAGGTTTAAATTGCAAATGTACAATGTGCTTATTAGTTCTATTCTGCTCATTTCAAAGGAGTGACTGCACTTAATTAAATCAGATTGATTAGACATTTCTAGACTTTCCCTTAACAACCACATAATTATGACAAATAGAGCCACTTGACACAGAATCTACATTGGAAGAGCTTTCTTTTTCTGTTGCCATCCTGTCGACTTTCAGACCCAGGTCAAGAGATGGTCACATGTCAAAGTCATTTGCTTAGGATGCTTTTTGATCTATTTTACACAGTGATCCAATTACAGACATGTATTTGGAGTTATATAGTGTATTATAGTGCTCATGAAATGAATCAATAGGTGCATTATATTCTATAAGCTCAGTATAAGTCAATTGATGCAAAATACCAATTCAGATAGATAGATAGATAGATAGATAGATAGATAGATAGATAGAGAGATAGATAGATAGATAGATAGATAGATAGATAGATAGATAGATAGATAGATAGATAGATAGATAGATAGATAGATAGATAGATAGATAGATAGATAGATAGATAGATAGATAGATAGATAGAGAGATAGATAGATAGATAGATAGATAGACAGATAGATAGATAGATAGATAGATAGATAGATAGATAGATAGATAGATAGATAGATAGATAGATAGATAGATAGATAGATAGATAGATAGATAGATAGATAGATAGATAGATAGATAGATAGATAGATAGATAGATAGATAGATAGACAGATAGATAGATAGTGGTGGTGGTGGTGAATAAAAGCACAATAAGAATTATAAACAAAAAAAGTTGCGATACAAAGCAAACAGATGTAATATTTAAGAAGCAGCGCCCCAGGAGCTGGTGAGTAAATGGTAGAAAAGGCCCCTGCACCTCAAGGGTTTTTTTCAGCTTTGATTGCAATTTGGGGAGGGAATTATCTCACCAGGGCGCGTGGGCAGAGGGAGGTCGGATCTGACTGTGAATGTTCATCATTATCTATTTTTTCCTTTTGTCTGACTCCGCTGTGTCACTCCAACTGTTCTGGAAAGCTCCAGCATGGCAGTGTCAAATAATTAGTGGGTGCAAATAGCACACAGGCTCGTCGGCTTAGCTTTACATTTGGAGCAGTAAACACAGGGAACACATATGTTCTGTAGGAGTCACTGTGGAGAGTCGACATCCCGCCACGCTGCAGCAAGACGTCATTAGCAGCAGGTAGTATATGATGGTTGCATATGTTTTCATTTGTAAACAGGGGGACCAAAAACAACAAGAATATGTACAAATAGGTTCTGCACCGGCTCGTGTGCAAGTTTATTAACACGGCTGCCCAAAACACCTGCTTGCACAGGGCACACACACACACACACACACACACACACACACACACACACACACACACACACACACACACACACACACACACACACACACACACACACACACACACACACACACCTGCACAAGCCCAAATAGCCATACATCTAGATAGACTCTGCTTCCTGCCACAGGATCTCATTAGTGATGCACCCCATCACGACAGGTTCATTTTCCGTCTTCTTCCCTCTCCACTCTCTCTCTCTCTCTCTCCTCCATTGATTTGACAATCACTAGGTAATCTTAGGGATAAATGACTCCTTTTAAAAGTGCCGTGGGCACTCGGGTCATGATATTTCCCCTTAATTACCGCGCCACATTATTACCATAAAGCACTTTCCACCTCTTTCCCTCTCGCTTCTAATTACATTGTTACTGTTGCCGTGACATGTGCTTTCATTCGCCGATGCACTTTGTGGCACGCGTCTGAGCATCAGAGAGACGTACAGAAAGAGAGAGAGAGAAATGGGACAGATAGATAGATAGATAGATGGATAGATAGACAGACAGACAGACAGACAGACAGACAGACAGATAGATAGATAGATAGATAGATAGATAGATAGATAGATACAGACAGACAGATAGACAGACAGACGGACAGATAGATAGATAGACAGATAGACAGATAGACAGATAGATAGATAGATAGATAGATAGAAAAGAGAAAGTACCAGTAAGCCCTTCACCGCCAGCGATAAAGCAAATAGTGGTGTCTTCATTAAAGGGGAATCACGTTCTAAATCAATCCTGTCCACATTCACTAAGCACTATGGGCCTGGAGCCATGAGCATTGTGGCAAAAGACTGAACACTTACATCTGATTCATCTGTTTGGTATGCACAGTGTAATGAGGAGAGATGAAGGTTTGCCAGGGTTAATTACAATGGTATAAAAATAGAAATTTGTCCACTTAGTTCCAAACCCTGACATGGACTGTGTCATCTGGCTTTGAAATGCATGTCTTCAAGTATCTAATCAAGAATTAGGCATTGAACGTGAATTAACGATTTCCCTGGCCAAAACATGCCACTTCCTCACGTAATATTTAGGGCCTTAAATATTGTCATACCCCAGCCCATGTTTGTGCCACCTGTGAGATGTTGTGTACCTGCAGGTGCATCTTGTGCCTGCACGTGGGGGTCGGTTGTATGCTTGCGCTTCAGGGGTGCAGGGTTTCCTCATGCTCTCTGGGACTGGTTAACGCTCCTCGGGGCCAGGCATGGCACCCAGCTCCCAGCAAACTGCACTCAACGGTGGACACACACACCCACACACACACACACACATTCGGGTGGACTCATCACAGGCACACACACTCCACCAGCACCCGCTGTGAACACACCCCCGGACACTCCTGGTTACATCCCTCCCCTTTTCTCCCTCATTTACTGCCATAACTATGACAGGAAGAGGCCATATGCCCCATTGCTTTTCCAGTTTTCCTGAACTTAATAAACCCTGTTTTGTTGATACATGTTGTGTTTCTATGTTTTTGTTTTTCCATGTACATGTTTATTTCTATGCTTATTATATATTTCTCACCCGTGGTGATTTGCCCCCTCTTTGGAGTAGTAATGATGATTAGTTGTTTATAGACTAAAAACACGGTAAGATCGTTCACCAAAGAGGGTGATTGGTGGCGGTTCTGTGTATAAAAAAAAAAGGAGGGGGGGGGGGGGGGTGATGTGTACTTCCTGGTTGGATCCCAACATGAGTGATGACCAGGGTTGTAGTACTTGAGTCTAAACTCTGGTCTGGTTTAGTGTACACATTTTTAAGACTTACTCAATACACTTTCTCAGACAGTACGCACTCTTAATATTCTAAATACCAGTCAAGTCCAATACTGCAGGTTTAGGGTTAGGGCTAGAGTGAGTCTTTAGTCAAGTTTCAACCCCTGTGGTCTTGAGTTGGACTCACCACATAAAAGTTTTGCATTTGATGCACGCCAAAAGACTTGGAATTGCCTTGGTGTCGATTTCAACATTGAAGACCATTACCAGATCATTTCTTTACATAGTTACATAGTAGTGGGGATGGAGGTGAGGGAGTTACCAAATTTTCTAGAGCACTCTTTCCTCGAGAATTTCCTATAAAGCGCCAACAATGCTCAGATCAGGTGATTGGGGAGACCATTTTATGCGGTTGGCTGCCTCCTGGTGTTCAGGGAACCACTTGTACATTTTTTCAGCACTGTGTACAGTATGAGGTCATTATCAGCCTTGAATATGGGAACATCATGAGGATACTGTTTGCACCATTGAATGCACCTGGTCTTGGAAAATGGCCTCATAGTCCTTGGCTTTTATTTGACCCAATGACTCCCATGCGATGGCTGGTCAGACTATTACCCATCCCCCACCAGGTTTAACAGTTAGTAACAACAGACTGAGGGAATCATTTGGCTTCCTCCAAATTTAAACCTGGGTGGGTGTAGATAGGTATATATGGTGAAAGGCGACTCATGAAACCATATCACTTTCTCCCTTGGCATCAGATACAGGCATTTTTTGCATGGCAGTTTGCCATAAACTTCAGCTTTGTGAACCTCACGAAGCTCTGATAACTGGTATATTTTTCGTGTTTACTCTAAACAGGATATGGGATGGATTATAAATGCATAACAGGGATACCCATATATCCACAGCATAGCAGGGATACACAAATATACAGATTATAAGCAAAATATGTGCCTGTAATATGTGCATATAAATGCACTCATTCAATGGTGGGCAAAAAAAATGCCAGACAAGAAGACGGTTTTCGGAGTGGACATGCAGTTAAAGGTCGCTGTCTAAGAGCAATTAGCCAGTCTAGACCTGTGGATATTTAAGCTGAATAATACACTTCATGAAATATGCATTTACCCTGGATGCATTAAATGAAACCCTTCAGTAAATGAATCTACTTCTCATGCCACAGTCAAATGGATTGAATGTGAGGTGTGTCCTGTGTCCTATATGACTTTTGTGTCTTTATTATGCAATCAAACAGAAAAGGTTTGAGAGCAAACCTATCGCCACTACAATCAAAAAATGTTTTATAGCAAGTAAAATAATTTTGTGATTAAATATGTTGTTAATGCGAATCCAAACAAATCCAAAGGTTTTGCTCCCTGTTGAGCTGAATCCTGTGGGTGGGACCTAAGCTGAAAGATGTAGGCCGCGTCTCTTTTGGCCAGTCTTTACCAGAGTGACAGCTTGGCAACATCCGGTTCTAAAGTCCATGGAGATAACAGAGTGGGAGCCGAGAAAGACAAAATCAACACATAACCTCCATATAAGTTTTTACACTTACAACTTATGTCTTGGTAATAGGGGTAAAAGGGTCTTATGTTTGACCTGGTGCATGTAGATTGCTTTTGTTTAATGAACTGTTATGTTGTAATGGGTAAAAGAAAAAAAAAAAAATTATATATATATATATATATATATATATATATATATATATATAGTATATAAAAATAAAAGTAATATTATTTTCGTCAGCCTGTACCTGCTAGCTTAGCTCAGCTAGCTAGTCACTTGCTCGTCAAAGGTACGTCGCGTGCCCAGGCTGCCGATTAGCCTGCATGATGTTGTGCATGTAGCTACTAGCTAACAGGACTATTCGTGCTCACATTAATATATGAAACAAACATAAATGTCATAATTCCATTGTGTTTTCTATATAGATTTTCACCATTGCCAATGTCACCTGACTGGACAATTGGCACCACCTACTGCTTAACTCAATGGACCAACTCCTAATTATCACGATATGGTAGTGGATGGAAACAAGCATTCATTCCCATTTTCTTTTGCCGATCTTTGGGCCACCAACCAAAATGACCTTATGGAACATGGCTTTATGTTACTTAGCTTTGTGTGGGGGATGGGTAGTGACACGGTATTATTTATGTTACTGGTGGCATAAATGTCTTAAATACGTAACGTGCTAACGTGAGGTATTATGGCCTTTTCCACTCAATATACTTTCCCTTGTCTTCATGGCAGAATGGAAAACAAACCTGGCAGATCACAGGCTCAGGTAGGCTATTGGCTCATTTCTTCAAACTCATGTATACAGTTGGTCATAGTGTTGTCACTGTGGGAAACGAGATAAAATATTACTTTTTCTCCAGTATTGTCCTGCAGTATTGTACAGCTTGTGCATGACCGGAATCAATTGTCAATATGCTTTGCCCTGTATGATCACATTACAATGTTGTGCACCTTCACTCCCATCCCAGTTGAGGTGCAACCCAAGCTGCTCAGCATTTCATGTCTTTGCTCACCAGAGCAATTCCTGCGGATCCTGAAGAGTATGGAGAGACTGACCTACTGTTGAGTTGGAGACGATTAGGTAGAAAAACAAGCAGTTTTAAGGGGGCCCGTCCAGGTGTTAGACAGTGTTGCCAAACATTTCCATATGCCATTGTGATTCTAGGCACTTGCAGATATGTTTCTTCCAAAAACAAGCATACATAGTTTATCTCCATTCATACAGTGTGATTTGCAAATTAAATTAAATTAAATTAAATAACATTAAATTAATTCATTAAATTGAATCATCCCTGTAGCACTAGTGCTATCATATACAGTTCAGTAGTCACTTGTATTGTTACATTGTTCTAAAAATCATACCGATCCTTCCCTGGATATTTCAAACGCAATGGGAAAAAAAAACCAAAGTCACCCCGACATAAACCACAGACCGGCAAAAGTGGTGCAGACGTGGGAGCCACTTGATTTATTGTTCTTTTTTAAAGTCGGTTCAAAAACTGACACAACCCCGCCCGTACCTGCCGAGGTGGAGCTCCTGCACGCGGGGCTGGGAAAGAGGTTGCCGATCACGTCTGACTGAACGCCTGCAGAGCTGGGATGTCTGGCAACGTACCTTGTTCCCAAAGCGTATGAAGGGTAACTGTGTGGCAATAGAGCGATCTCCTCTAAAATGCAAGCTGCTGATTTTACAAAGAACAACACATCCAGAGATGAATGATCTTCCAGACAGATCTACATCAAAGATCTTTTCAAAGCAGTAGGTGCACATTAAGTCATCACCACTGACATTTTCCCAACAGCATTTTATTCATCCAATAGAGGAAAAAAAAAGAAGTGCACTACACTTTCGGGTTATGCACCATTTTATTAATTGTTGAGTTTCTTGCTTTAAAAGGCGTAAATGGAAGGAAGAACATGTCTGCAATCCCATTAGAGGTGGAGTACACTGGGTCCGTCATCAAAAGAGCCTCAGGTGGAGGAAAATTGTGATTCATTCGTCGGTTCTCTTGAAGTGAGCGATGGTCGCCGGCTCCCGTCTGAGAGCCCATTTCTTTTTTCTTTCTTTTTTTTTTTTTTTTTTGTAAATGAATACAAGACAGAATAATAGGATGATCCTATGATGTATTTGTTAAATACAATCCAGGAACCCCTCACCTTGGTAATAACACTAAGAGCCAAGCGTGGTGAGACTTGAACTGTACGTTGCGCTGCACCTACCACACCTAGCCCCTGCCCCCTCGGAGCGCAAATTTAAATTGCGGAAAATAAATGCATCATGAATTACAAATAACTTTTTGAACGGAGAGGAAATAGTTTTTGTTTCATATTATGTTATACAAATTAAATTTAAATACTGTGCCTGTATAGACTTGTGTAATTATTTGTGTAATTGGAAGCGTGTTATTTTTGTTATACCACTAGGACAATTATTCTTTAACCATCAATATGACGAAAAATGTAAAAATGTTGTTTTACATGACTTCAGGTTTTTATACCAAATATAATGTAAATTGATGGTATTCTGGAAATATTCTGCTTTAGTGTACCTGCATTGAATAATTTTAGTGATATATTAATTTTATCTGAATTATAAAAGACAGAAGTGGCACCAAATGAAGAGCCGTTTGGCTGCCGAAAGAGCCGGCTCTTGTTGCTGAGTTGAGCCAAATGATCTGGCTCACTAAAAAGAGACGGAATTCCCATCACTTCTGGAAAACAGATGTTACATATAGTTCCCCTCCAAGATGAGCTACATTTAACATCACTACCAGCAGATGCACTTGGAATTTGGAACTGGAATTTACTCTTTCGCCCAAAGCAACGTGCAAGCGATGCAAGACAGTGATGCCATTGCAGATGTTGGCTCTGCACATTGACCACTGCAACAACACATCAAACTCGGAAACCGAGGTAAAACTGTTTCCTATGTCACTTAGGCATGTGAGATCAAATCTGTGAAAGTCCAGCTTCTGGCTCTAACTTCTGGGCTATCTGTTGTCAAGAACTCCACCCCTCAACCTCAGAAATATCAGTACAATGGCATAACTTTACATGTTTTACTTCTCTGCTCAGGAGGCAGATGTGATGTTCTTGGGAGAGGTAACATCTCCTAACCCGGTCCAAAGGACATGGCACAGACACACCAAGGTCCAGTAAGCAACATTGCTTTCAGCAGGTACAGCTTTAAAATTGATGTCATACTTTACTGGTTTACTGTCCTTCAATGTATCTGTGACAATAGGATGCTCGATGCACAACATGAAGTGATCACCTGAGATAAGTCTTCTAGCTGGGATGTTATGTCCAGATCAGTCCTTATAATTACCTTTTTTTTTGTCGTCATTCATCCAGAGTTGCGGTTGAAATAATATTTCAAATGTTTGGTGTGAGCATTGACCAAGGAGGACCAGCACCAGGGTGGCATGCAGGAGTGGTATCATGGCGCGTTCCATTTACCTAAAAACGGAAGTCAGATCTGGGAATGACGTCACACACCAGTTGACCCCGTTCCAGTGCAACAAGTCGGAAAACCAAGATTGGCATCTCCTTTGTTGCGCTTGCTCTTTCGGAATACGGACAGCCACAGAATAAACATAGGAGCAGGGAATGGAATGCTCCTCTGGGGGTCCATGAACATGTACAAGTTCACATCCGAATAGACTTAATAAAAAAAATGAACATTGTTAACTTCGCAGCCATTATACTACAGCTTGCACTTATTGCTGATGCGCGGAGCAGCCATCTCAGATTTTGAGGTCGGGTTTGGTGAGGTTCTTCCAACTTTCTGAGTTGGAAATCCGACCTGAGGGGGCGTTGACATTGAAACTTCTGACTGGGAACTCAGAAATTCCGACTTCCCAGTTCAAATAGAATGCGCCATTACCACTACCTCGTCACTGGGAACCTTAAAACTGATGGTGTGCCATTTACCATTTATCAAGACGGTACATTGGGTAAATCACATAATACCAATCACAAATACATAGAATAACTGCAAAGTACCCTGAAAGGCAGTATCTTAGGTAGTATCTCAATATATCTTGATATATTTTATTCCAATTCATCAATAAGTTTGTTTCTTGCAGTAGTTTATCTCCTGTTGGCATCAAGCGACTGACAGATTTGCCTCACTAAAACATGTTGCTGTAAACCAATCATGGTAAATGTGTCACAGATGAGTAAATATGTATGAAAGTATAGCTGTTTAAAATAACAGTGGTGAATGCATCACAAATAAAAGCTTAATTTCTGTTGCTTGTAAGTCATTTTTCAGATTAGATGAATTTGCCATTTGCACATGTATAGGGCAGCACAGTTACATTGGAATTCTTATGCGTGTCTCTCAGAGTCAACTTTGCAAACATGAAATGGTCATTAAAGGAGTAGCAATAAATATAACACTATGTTGAGTTTTATAATAAAGAAAGCATAAAATGATTGCACACAAAAAATACACATTATATATACACCTAAAGAAATAATGAAATCTAATTAATGCATATAAACATAGGAATGGGGAAAGCCTCTGTATGACAGAGATAAAGGTAAGCCGGGAGAGTGAGAGGGGGTGAGGTAGTTAAATACAAAACACAACTGTGAGGTGAGTGTGTTTTTTGTGAGGTGTTACGTGTCCATGGTGTGAATGAGGTGGGGATGTGTTATTTCCTTCCAGCCTTAATGTCTTTTTAAATCAGTTTGACAGTGGCTGGAAATAAAAAAACATTGTAGAAGCATGCCTTGTGAGTGGTGATGTTCTCTGGCCTGTGTTGTCAGGTTGTATCCGGAGTTCTTCCACCTGAACAGAGAGTGGGGCTGGGTGGTGTTGGTCACAGACTATGTTCTGTGCTTTTCTCCTGCAGCGTTGGGTGTAGAGTGTGTCCATGGTGGGGAGGTCAGAGCCAATGATTCTCTTTGTAGTTTTGATGACCTGTCAAGAGATTTCCTCTCAGCCTGGGTGGTGTTGCCAAACCACACTGTGATATCCACACTTCAGCAGCCTGATGAAGTAAAGCCGCTGCTGTGCTTTCTTCATTGTGGCCGCAGTGTTTTTCACCCAGCTCAGGTTTTCTGTCATGTGAAGGCCGAGAAACTGAAATATAAAAAGAAAAGTGACCGTCAGCCCACTCCACCTCGGTCCCCTTGATGGGGAGAGGCTTCTCCTCCTGAAGTCCATAGTTCTTTTTTTTGTTTGGTCAAGTCAGAACAAGGTCGTTGTCCCCTCCCATAGACGATGAATTTGTTCACCAGTTCCCTGTACGATGCACCTGTCCCCACCTTAGATTAGGCCAAGGATGGTTTTGTCATTTGCATATTTAAATGATGTTATTGATGAGAAATACAATCAAAGAAAACATATAAAATGTCGGCGCAATCATAAGAACAGTCAGTGCAGAATAATCAAATCTCACAACACACACACACACACACACACACACACACACACACAGAACTCAGTCATAGACCGTAGTGAACAGCAAGGTTTTAAACCTGCTTTTAAAAGTGTTCAGTGTGGGGGCCTCTCTCAGGTCCCTCGGCAGGGTGTTCCATTTACTTGGGGCATAGATACAGCAAGCAGCTTCTCCTGCTTTAGAGTTAGTACGAGGGATGGTTAAAAGACCTGTGGCTTGTGGACCTGTGAGTTCTTGCTGGTTCGTATGTAATGAGCATTTATTTCAAGGCCAAGGCCATTTAGAGCTTTATATACACATAGCAGAATGTCCATTACAGTAGTTTTATCTACTTGTTATTAATGCATGGATTAATTTTTCAGAGTCTGCTTTTCACAGGAAGCCTCTTACTATTTTTTACATGGTAGAAAGCTGATTTTGTGATGTGGTTGGGATGGCTCTGTCTATGATTACATTCAGATTTATGGCTTCATTCCTGCTCTCCAGAGACAGAGAACTGAGATGAGCTGCAATTTTCTGTCTCTGAGCCTTGATGAGTATATCTGTTTTATCTTTGTTCAGCTGTAAAAAGTTCTGTGACATCCATGCACATCACATCATTAATACACTGAGTGAGGGAGTGTATGGGGTGTACGTCATCAGGATACAGGGATATGTACAGCTGTGAATCATCTGCATAATTTTGGTAATAAATTTTGTGTTTCTTTATGATGTGTTCAAGTGGGAGCATATAGAGGATAAACAATAATGGTTCAAAAATCGAACCATGGGGCACTCCACATAAAATATCCACTTTGTTTGAGACAAAATCTCCAATGGACACAATGAAATGCCTGTCCTGTAGGTAGGTTTTGAACCAGTTTAGAACTGGGCCAGATCGGCCGACCCATTTTGAAAACTCTCTAATAAAATATGATGGTCGACAGTGTCAAAGGCAGCGCTGAGATACAGGAGCAGAAGAACAGATCGTTATTTAGAATCAGTGTTTATATGTAGATCATTCACAGCTTTAATAAGAGCTGTTTCTGTGCTATGGTGAGGTCGAAAACCAGATTGATTAATGTCTAAAAGGCTATTTGATGTTAGATAGTTTTGAAGCTCAAGGTACTGTTTATTCAAGTATTTTGTTGAGGAATGCCAGGTTGAAAATGGGCCCAGTTACCAATAACTGTTGCATCGAGATTGCTCTTCTTCATGAGTGGTTTAATGACAGCTGTTTTAAATGCTGCAGGAAATATTCTTGATTGAAGGGACCCATTTATAATTTCTAATACCTCATGTGCTAGGCAGTTAAAAACTGTTTTAAAAAATATGGTAGGGAGAGGGTCCAAGCAGCAGCTGACCAACAATATCGTCTAGTTATTTTTATGTCTAAAGGAACAACGTGAGACATGGCAGCAGTCATATTACTGGAAAACTGGAGGGGAGGTTCATTTCTGAATGTCAAGGCACAAATATTCTGTCTGATAGCTATAATTTTTGTTATTGAAAAATGTAGCAAATTCTTCACATTTCTCAGCGGAGAGCATCTCTGATGGGGTTGTAGATGGTGGATTAATAAGTCGATCAACAGTAGAGAAGAGCACACCACTATTGTTGATATTTATTTTAATGAATCTAGAGAAGAAATACTGTCTGGCCTGTTTAATTTCTTTGTTGTACTGATTGAATCTATCCTTGTAAATTTCATGGTGAACCTAAAGTTTGGTTTTTCTCGACTTTCGTTCTGCCTGGCGACACTGTCTTAAGCTGCCTTACTACTCCAGGGGGATTTTTGTTTTTCTATGTGTGTTTAAACCGGTGCAATGTTATCAATTATATTTTTTTATTCTTGAGTTGAAGTTGTTCACAGGATCCTCAGGTGATGATGCCATGAACAACGGTAACTCATTTATAGTTCTCTAAAATGTTTTATTGGTATTATTGTTATTGATGTTTTTTAATTGCTCGGGTACCCCTCTGTTGTACAGGAAAAGTAGATTTATCAAAAAATATGCAACAGTGATCTGAAATAGCAACATCCATGACACAGGGTACAGTGATAATAAGTCCTTTTGATAGTCCAGAGCATGCACCTTATAGTGGGTGGGTCCAGAAACATGCTGAGTGAGGTCAAATGTCTCCAATAGGCTAATGAAGTGCTGAGCATCTGGGTCTGTTTGATTGTTAACATGAATATGAAAATCACCTGAGATAATTATACAATCATAATCAGTGGAGATCTTGGACAGTAGCTCAGAGAATTCATCAAGAAAGCCACATTTAGTATTGCAGTATTGCAGTTTATGGATAAAGCAAGGTCTTCAAAAGCCTCGAATTTCCCGAGGGGGATTTCCGTGCAGCTATAACTATCAGAGAAGACAGCAGCTTTTCCACCACCTCTCTTATCAGCTCTAGTGGTTTGGATGAATTTGAAGTTAGGAGGTGCTGTCTCAATGAGTCATGAATATTGTTTGTGCCTTCATGAGTCATGAATATTGTTTGTGCCTTCATGAGTCATGAATATTGTTTGTGCCTTCCTTGTTCATGTCTGTAGCTTCTAATGTAGAGAGCATATTTTAGATTAAAGATATATCTCACCCCCTACAGAAAGAAATCCTGGATTGTGGCTACACTGGTCCAATCAACATTGACCACAAGAAAAGCAATGTTAGGCTTTGTTTTGCATTTTCATGTCCTAACTAGTAAAGAGTAATATTACATTAATGGTGTACAGGTCAATAGCATTTTATGCAGTAATGTTAATTCATTACGCAGGACATTTTAAGACGATCAAGTTATTGTGCTGCAAAATCTTTTTGAAGGCATTGAAAGGGTTTGATCATTATATCATAAGTGATATGGCCAATTTTACAGTTTACATCCTCATATTAACTGGCTGTCATGTAATTAAATGTATTTTATTATTTTCCTTTTTTAAGGGTTGCTACAGCATGTGACCACAAAACGCACAACAATGCGTTCTCCACAAAACAAGAGCAATCAAGGAACGAGAATTAAATAACGTTAGCATGTCCAGAAACACAGTTGTGCAGTGAATCGAAGACTTGTCAGCTAACTTAAAACATCAATTGTCAGATTAAGCTTGTGCTTTAGATTTTTACTCGAATGCATATGATTAGCACACAGATGCCACAGACAAAAAATTTAAATTATTTTGCGGGGAGTTGACGATAACTTTTGCATTACGGAGGAGCTGCTTGATCTTAGGAGTCAAACGGGTAAGGACTTTTTTGAAGCTGCGTCAAATGCAGTTGACAAGATGGGACTTAAATGGAATAAGCTGAGTGGAGCTCCAACGGATGGTGCTCCAGCAATGACAGGCGAATGCAAACGAATGGCCTGTATAGTGTGCGCCAAGGTGCAAGGGAGTGGAGGTGAGGCTATTAAAATGTACTGTATCATCCACCAAGAAGCCCTCTATGCAAAGACAGTCCACCTTGGCGATGTGATGAACACTGTTATTAAAAAGGTCAAATTTATTTGAGTAAAAGGGCTCTACCACATAGAATTTCAAGCTTTCCTATCTGATGTCGATGCTGAATACGGGTACCTACCATTCTGATGTGCGCTGGCTAAGTCGCGGCTCCATGCTGCAGCGATCTCTCATGACAGAATTCAGTCAGCGCTTCCAAGATTTGTCTATCATTGAGCTAGAAATCAAGCTGTTCTCGACTCCCTTCCTGATGGATGCAGAAGCAGTGGAAGAGAGTCTGCAATTCGAACTTATCGAAATGCAGTGTGATAATTCTCTGAAGAAGAATCTCTGATGTGACGCCACGCAAAAAGAATGATCAGTCTGTTCGGCTCAACATACATTAAGTGAGCAAACATTTTCTCAGTTAACTCTGAACAAAAGCAGATTGAGAACCAAAATGACCGAGAGTCATCTCTGTGATGTCCCTTGCATCTCAACCACCAAACTTACTCCTGACCTCCCAGCCATCCTTCAGTCCAAAGCGCAGCATCACTGCTCCAACTGAGAGCCAGCTGTTCCCATTATAATTGAGTTAAAAATATATAACACCGTATTCATGTGTTAATAAGCGCAATAACCTAATAAATAGAGTCAATTCAAGTTGCTAACATTTTCTAACAAAAATGAGGTGATGTGTTAACAAACCCAATAACTTATTTGCATAACAAGCTTGAAATATACCCATCCCCTGTTCCCCTTATTTTTCCCCCTTTATACAGGGCTGTGAAGGGTGATCACCATCAACATGCTGCATCTGTTGCTGCTGCTACTGTTGTTGTTGTTTCTGTTGTGAGATTACAGTATTGGGATCATAAGAAGGGGGTGTTTTTCAGAGAGAGAGAGAGAAAGAGAGTCAAAAGGAGCTCCCTCCCGAAATTTGAATAAAAACTTGACCCGTAATTTACAGTACAAATATGTGCTCACATTGGGCTTAATTCACAAATGATGAGGTTGAGAAAGTAAAAAACTTGCTTCTGTATACTAAGCTTGAACTGCCTGTGTTAGAATCTAAAGTAATATGGCAAGTTGAAAAGATGCATGTATCACTCAAGAATGTTAGAGTCCGAAAGCTATTCAAAGAGCCCTCAAGTAGATGTCCAGACCAAAGGACTCAGTGATGGGGTTCACTTGGTGCTGTAGTGCAGCAAGTCTTTCCGCTGACAGGGGGCTGGATGTCTGGTACAATAACGCCATGCTCAGTGTCACTTTGCTGTTCCTGAGAGGGTTGTTCCTCAGCTTGCTCGATCTGGACCAATAAAAGCCATCCATACCTCAGACACTGATTACTGACCTGTAGAATGATCATCTTTTACACACCCATATATCAGACCAGAGATCACCAACAGTCTTCATGCTCTGTTTATATTAAGATGCCTTTTTTTCATTTAAGTTTTGCTTCCCCCATGTGACCCTGTTTGCAGGTTAGTCCCATACGACCTTATATAAAGCTCTGCAAGATCTGGCTCAGACACAGGTTTTTGTAGCATCCCAATGATCCATAGATGATTCGGTGTCAGATTTCCCTCTGCGCATAAGGGATGACAATTCCAGCTCTCTGTAACATGCTGCAAATCTGACCGTAGTCGTGGTGTGAAGACATGCCCCACACAGAAGAAGTGGACCGCAATGGACAGGTCAATAAAGCCTTCTTCCTCCAAACTCTGGAGCACATTGTAGTACTGACACATTACACTCCAAACATCTCTCGATAGTTTCACTCCAAAAACGAGCGAGGGGATACAGACATGAGACAAGACCATGTAAGGCTTTCACTACACTTATTTAAAACCCTGAACATGTCCACTATTAAAAAGCAGAAACACACGAAAACTGTTATTACAATCGATGTCAAAGCATTTCCCATCTCTGTTTTTATATCAATTTAGAATTTTAAATGACTTCATGGCATAATAATTGGATTTAATATTAACATTTGTACTTTTGGTTATATGCATTCTCATATTTTCTGAACCAGTTGAGCTCTGGTATACAAAAATCTCTGGTTATGGATGCTTTTTCAAGCAATAAAGCTGCCGATTTCTCGTACAGTAAACATGAATTAGTGATGTCCACATTTTCAACGCCTTGATCGGCTTGTAATCTGAAAGTGTGACAAGGTACAAAATAATATATTTTACTGTGCTCGAAACACACATTCACTACCAGTCACCCTAGCAACTAGGAACATGGATTTGTATTTTGTTTGTTTTTAAATGAATCGTTTCACATTATTTCTGAAATTATGTGTGTTGACATTTTATTGTCATCTTTCTTCTGAACACTAATTGAATGCACTTGCCTTGATAGCCATCCATTTTTTTGAACTCCATCTCTGATTTGTTATTCAAGGTGAAAGATCTGTAATGAATTGGGACACTTGTGTACTAGTTCACAAGATGAAATGGTAAATAAGGGATTGGAAAATACACAACATTGCAAATCATACTGATTATACTTTTTGATTGTTTCAAAGTCTCTTTTTATTCTATTTGATTTATTTTTACAGTTTTTATCTTTTTGTAGATTTATTTCCTATGATATTATTCATTCTATTCTATTTATCGAATTGTTCGATTTGTTCTGGAGCGAGGCATCTAAATATTTCACTACACATTGTACTGTGTATGATTGTGTATGTGACAGAAAGCTTTGATTTGATTTGATTTGATTAGAAAAATATATATATATATATAACCTTCCTTGAAAAGTTATCAATTGCTCCAAAATCCACAATGTTGTACCTAAACAAAAAGTGAATTGTTAAGACAACACTGATATTACGATTGAGTGACACAAAATCACCAGTGATTACAGATAGTTCAGTAGGAGAAATAACACCTCATTAACTTGTGGTTTGTGTCAATGTGGACAAGAGACAAGGGAGCTGGAACAGAATATGTCCGTCTTGCACTGCAAGACAGCTGGACCATCCTAGCAATTGTACATGCACCTTCCACATGCTGCAATGCCACATTCAACCACAGCTACATCATCCAATATTGGAGGGACAATACTCTGCAAGAGATAAGGGCTGACAACTTCAGACAGCCTGATGTAGACTTACCACACACTCAGGAAGCTCAATATAAACTTCCTCAGCTCGAACAAACTGCAACTCCTGAGAGCAAACAAAGTGCAGGTATTGAAAGTCAATGGGTTAGCTGTTGATGACAGAAGTAAGCCTATCGCCTGCTCTCTGCAGGAGCTGCCATTGCATGGGTTACTGCAATAAGGAAAAACAAACCTAAGATAATATGAAAGTAAGATAACAAAAAGACAAAAATAAGTAGTTTCATATACACATACAATTTTAAGTGTGCACTTTAGCACTTTAGAGTATAAAACTTGATTTGATTGCAAGAAATTTCATCTATCATTTTTTAAATCATAATGTGCTTATTAAGGTGCATAACATTGTAATGTACAATAGTATACATTGTATACATAATGTATACACAGCAATGCATCAATATTATTAATAATTGGTTCAGGTCATGCACACACACACACACACACACACAAACACACACACACACGCACAGAACTGTGAAAAAGTCCAAGTGCAATTTCTTATATTAAAAAAAAAAAAAAATTGCCACTTAGTACTCTGGTTCCTATTTATGGTGATTTTTTTTATTTTTTATGTTTCTATATATTTTAGATTGTTTATAGTGTTGGGACTAATAAAGGTTTACCTTATGAAGAAGAAGAATCTTTAATTGTCACACAGCACATGCACACACATGCTGTGGATGATGGCCGGTGAAATGAGGCCTCTGCATTTAACCCATCCTCGCTTGTCCTTCCTCCGGGGGCACAGCCAGGAGCAGTGGGCAGCATTCGTGGACGCGCCCGGGGACCTGGTGATGAGTGTCAATCGCTGGTCAGACGAAGATGTGTGCATGTTTTTGGTGGGGGTCCGGACTGAAGTTAGGTGGAGGAAACCGCATGTGAGCACGGGGAGAACATGCAACCTCCACACAGAAAGGCTCCTATTTGGGAGATAACCCACCTGGAGCACGGTGCCAACAGTGCCCCAGGCAGAAATTGAGCCCAGGACCTTCTTGCTGTGAGGCAACAGTGCAATGCACTGTGCCACGGTGCCACCGCGAGGGTGCTGTAAGAGGGCGCGACCAGTAGACAGAATTGAGTGAGCGCCAATCAAACCTCAAGTTAAGTTGTACAATACTGGAAAAAAAGTTATATTTTATCTCCTATTTCCCACAGTGACACTATGACCAAATATATACATGAATTTGAAGAAATGAGCCAATAGCCTACCCGAGCCTGTGATCTGCCAGGTTTTACATTCATTTCCATTCCATTCTGCCATGAAGACAAGGGAAAGTATATTGAGTGGAAAAGGCCATAATACCTCACGTCAGTTAAGTATTTTAGCCATTTATACCGCCAGTAACATGAATAATACCGTGTCACTACACATCCCCATACTTATAAAGCTAAGTAACATAAAGCCATGTTCCATTAGGTCGTTTTGGTTTGTGGCCCAAAGATCTGCCCATGCCAACTTTCTTTTTTTTTTTTTTTGGAAATGTTAAAAATACGGAACATTTATTATTTACGGTAAAATAAAGAACCGGGAGCAGGCGGGAAAGAAGTGTAAAATACGAGAGAATGTTTATATATTCTATATTATTTATATTTGATTTTTTTATTTTAGGTTGTTTAAATTAAAATTCTGTTTGTATGTCTTTATATTATTATTATGATAGCTTATGTTTGGCCATCTTAGTATTATATCTTATATCGGCATTTCCACGGTGTGATGCTGATAGTCTTGCAGTGTGCACAGAATGCAGAACTTTTAAGTATAATAATAATATTATAATTCATATTAACAAATAATTATTATTATTAATATATTAATATAATTTTATTATTATTATTATTATTATTATTATTATTATTATTATTATTATTGTTTTATTGTTATTATTATTGTTATTGTGGTGAAAACCGTGATTTGTCGGGACCCGGGACAGACAGCTGGGACAATCCCGGACAGATATGGAAGTCTGGTCACTGTAGTTAAGAGTCACATGTACTGTAATACATCGAAGCACCTTTTTTAAATAACATGTAGCCTATACCCAGATATCTTCCTGCACGGACTCACTGAATGGATTCACTGCAAGAAGAGTGGTTTGCGAATGTGAGAATCACCTGAAATCATTCGTGATTCCGTGAACAAGTCAGTGAACTAAATCTTTTAGTGAACTGAATCAAAAGACTTGTGTCCCTGAAAGGATTCGGAGCACCCACCACTATTGTGTAGATATGTATCCCTACAAACTTCCTACAATACTAAGACAGCAAAATGGAATGTAAAGGAGAAAAACACAGATTTCCGTTCACAGACCAGAGATAATTAAGGTAGTTGCAAGTCCTGTTGTTTGTCTGACACTATAAAAAAATATATGAGTGATCTTCCTATTGGCAATTGTTGCCGATCAAATAATCCACATACAGTAACCGAGAATACACATATTACTCACCACCTCACAAAAGCTTTTCTAGAACTGACTACTTTTTGACAAAGGACAAGAATGCCAAAATTAACTAGAACAACTAAAAGACTTGCACTCCCAACAAGACCACTGCGAAAATCCGAAATGAGATCCAGCAAATTAAATCTCAACTCGACGACATCATCATTCAAAAGACACAATTCCTCATGCAATGTGCAAGAGTGAATTATTTGGAATTCACTGACAAATCAGGTAAACTTCTTGCTTATCAATTGAAGCACGACAGAGAAAAAACCCCTATCACAGCCAGCCTCAAAGATCCACAGGATAGCATATCACACACCCAGCAAGACATCAATAAAATATTCAGAGACTTTTATAATTAGCTATATCTCTCACATAATGAATCAAATATATCACACATTAACTCATTCCTCTATGACATCAACATCCCAAAACTATCCACAGAGCAGGCTACCACATTAGATCAACCCCTAACTGTAGAACTCAGGAAAGCTCTCTTTTCTATGCCCAACAATAAATCACCTGGATCATTTGGCTACCCAGTGGAATTCTATTAACACTTCTGGCCACTCATATCCCTACCATTCATTAGAATGATTACAAGGATTAAGTCAACCTCCACCATGCCGCCACACATGAATACTGCTGTCATTTCGGTTTTTCTCAAACCCAATAAGGGCCCACCCCTCACCTGCAGTTTTGGACCCGTAAGCCTAATTGATTGTGATTTAAAGATTATTCACCAACACAATTGAAAAGTAATTTCATACATAATTCACCCAGACCAAACAGGCTTTATCATGGGCAGACGCTCATCCAGCAATATGCACCGTTTATTCAGTCTGATCAGCATATCTCAAAGCAACAACTTAAATACTCTTATTGCTTCTGTAGATGCCGAAAAAGCATTTGACAGAGTTAATTGGACATTTCTCTTTTCCACCCTCAACAAATTTGGCTTTGGAGAGTCACTCATTCAATGGGTCAAAATTAGTGGTGTGCGTTCCGAGTCCTTTCAGGCACACAAATCTTTAGATTCACTTCACTAAAAACTTTTGTTCACTGATTCGTTCACCAAATCGCAAACGATTTCCTGTGATTCTCATGTTCGCGAACGAGTCGTTCTTGCAGTGGATCCATTCAGTGAGTCCGTGCAGGAAGACTACTGGAGTATAACGATGATAAAACAAGTTTAACACCCCATTTTTTCAATCAATTATGGCCGGGTATAGTTTACATGTTATATAAGTATGTACTACGATGTACTACCGCACATGTGACTTTGAATTAGGATGAACCGGGTTCCGGGTCATTATTATTATTATTATACTTGAAAATGCTGCGGTCTGCACACACTGCAAGAGTATTTGTCGCGCAAGGTGGAAATGCCAACATAAGATATAATATTAAGACCGCCAAACATAAGCGATCATAATAATAATAATAGTAATAATAATTAAAATTATTATTATTATAATAATTATAACAAAAATAATCATTCTAATTATAAATATTAATAATTATTTGATTTATATGATATATTTTAATTAACAATTTTACGTGACAGAGATTTTACTACTCGTATTTTACTCTTCTTTCCCGCTGTTCCGTATTTTTGTCTGTTATTTTTAACCTTTAAAAAAAATAAAATAAGCGATCGGTGCTGACCGAACGCTGCGCACCCCCATTCCCCCGTTTCTCCAAAAGAAAACCAATAACAACAGTGTGCTTCTATTGTAGATGAATGTATTGTAATTTAAATAAACCACGTGCGTAACAGTGAGTAACGAGCGACACTACTTTGTCAGCCAATATTTCGCCAGTGGAACGAAACATTTCCCTTATTTTCAAATCCCAGTGTTGACAGGCATGGATCATGCAATGCATGTGTAATGTCTGCACAATACGCTTTGAAATAACAGCATCCTGACTAAAATAAAATCGATAACTGAATCCAAGGAACTAAAAGAACTGTAGGAAACAGTTGTGAACTACTTCCGACTCAAACAAACGAATCGTTTTGGTTGAGGATTCAGTTCATTTCGTTCACTTCAAAGATACGGTTAAAAAAAAACAAAGGGTTCCAGAACGACCCAACGCTAATCAAAATTCTCTCCCCATCTGCTTCTGTCATCACCAAGGGTTACCCTTCACAGCGTTTCGCTTTACAACGTGGCACAAGACAAGGATGTCCGCTCTCCCCTTTACTATTCGCCAGCTTTATTGAACCCCTCGCACGGCCATCCAGCAAAACAATAATATCATTGGCATACAAACAGGAAACTCTGTTCACAAAATCAGTTTATATGCACACAACATTTTGTTATATTCGCGGAACCCAATATTATCCCTACCGGAAGTGTTCCATTTTACATCTACATTTTCAGCCATCTCAGACTATTCAGTGAGTTGGACTAACTCAGAGACTTCCCGTAACCATCACAATAGGCGACATTAGATGCCTTGGTATTGATATCTCCACCAATCTGTCAGATTTGTTTACCCTTAACTTTACTCCATTGCTTAAATGCATCAAAGAAGACCTCACTCGATGGAACAACCTACCCATCTCTCTAATTGGCAGGTTGGAAGCAGTGAAAATGAAAGACCTAAAGTAAACTACATATTCTCAATGACCCCAGTGCAACCAACAGCAAATTGGTTTAATACTCTCGACTCTAGAATCAATAAATTCCATTAGAAACACAAGGTGCTGAGAATTGAATTCGCAACACTATGGAAAAAAAAAAAAAAAAAGATGGAGGCCTAGTAGCCCCAAACTTCAGATACTACTGTTTAGCGGACCATCTTCAATTTATAATTAAATGGCTAAAACCAGAGAAACATTCGGGCTATGAATGGCGAGAAGTTCAGGAATTGTCAATATCTGTTCTCCCATTCCTTACTGAATTAATAAAGAAACATAATTGCTTTAAAAAACGATGTATTGCAACAACTCTGTCAGCCTGGTGGAAATTCAACAAACTCAGTGGTTACACTCTATCTCCAAATAAATTCACTCCAATATGGCACAACCCGATTTTGTGTCAAAATGCAACCGATCCAGTATAAGGTTTTGCCCAGAGCACATACTGTACATTAACACAAAATAACGTTGGTTCTCATTGTTCCCTCAATGAGATGACTTTCATGCCATCTGGCTCTGCCCACCTATCTAACATTCTGGACCAAGGAGATCGCCCAGAAGCTATCACAGCATTCCAGTGTCTGTATTTCTCCTCGGTGACCTCTCCTCAGTTGACCCACCTCCCAAACACCAGCAATCCATTTTGATCGCCTTAAAAATCGCCAAGAAAACAATATTACTCGATTGGAAAAACAGAGATTATCTCACCACATCCCAATGGTTGCATCTGTTAATAGAATACATGGGGCTCAGTTTGGCCCGGGGGGGTTGTTGTTGGGGTGCCCCACCCCATGCACACTTCATGCACTTCACTACATGTACTCGGGGCTTTGGCCAGGTGGGGCATCTCGCTGGTTGCTCACACACACACACACACACACACACACACACACACACACACACACCGCTGCCTCAAACACGCCCTGAACACCCTTTTTGCTGTTCCAATTTTCGTTGACTTAATAAATGATGTTATGTCAGATACATAGTGCCGTCTGATGTTTCGATGGTTTATGTTTTGTCAAGGACTATTGTTGTTTTGTTTTGTTGTTTGTCTGTTTGTTGTGTGTGTTAAACTGTCTCACACATGGTGATTCTCACTCCCCCTCTCGGAGGAGTTATGATGATGAGTTGTTTATAGATCAAACATGGTAAGATCGGAATTGGTGGCGGTCTTGAACAAAAGCTGTGCTCTTGTCATTCCACAGGTCGCCCACAGGACAGAGTTATTACAAGCAGTTCTTGATGATTAATAAAGGCATTGCACTCCACTGGCCGATTAACTCTGTCTTGGATGCAATGGCATGCAAATGTGTTGTATGCCAATATGTTCTTAATTGATTTTCTGTCTTTCTTGGCTCCCACTCCGTCTTCTCCATGGACTTCAAAAGCGGATGTTGCCAAGCTGTCACTCTGATCGAGACTGGCCAGAAGAGACGTGTCTTACATATTTCAGCGTAGGTCCCGCCCATGGGATTCAGCTCAACAGGGAGCAAAAGTTTTGGATTCTCAGACGGAACGTTTCGATTTGCAAACAAAAGTTTTTGGACTTGCAAACAATAGTTTTGGATTCGCATGAATACATTTTTAATCACAAATTAATTTTACTTGCAATAAAAACAATTTTGACTGCAGTGTGGAAAGTTTTGCTCTCAAACCTATTCTGTTTACTTGTATAATAAAGACACAAAAGTACCTACATAGATTTGGAGCCTACTTTTGAAACGGCCTCCCTGTTGCAGCTGTAGTTAATTCAATACTTTGAACATCTTCTGTTTGTTTTAATATTTGATGAGCTGTATCTTTTTATCATGGAAAGGAAATCAAGCAAGCTGTTTACATTCATATATACTCACTTTAGTCCTCGATTTCAAAGTTCAAAGTTCAAAGTGTTTTATTTGTCAAGTGTACAGTACAACACAAGGTCATTCGTTACAATGAAATTCTTAGGGCATGACACGCAACAACTACGTAGTGGGCATAAAAAGATAAAATAACGAGGCAAAGATAAGGAGGAAATAAAAAAAATTATAAAATAACAGTTGAATATAAAAAAAGTAAGAGTCGAGCTACAAATACGGGCAAGAGGTCGCAGTGTAATGTACATAAAATCAAAATAAGAAAATCATCCTAAAACGGAAACTAAAATTTGGACATTGTAGCAGCTCCAACAGAAATAGGTCTATGACGCACTCATCCAGTGAGTGCATTTCTATCAGACAGGCTGTTTACGTATACTTCATATTGCTTTTTTTTAATTGGAGGTTTACATGCAAACAGAAAATATGGTGAAAATCAATTATATCAGATATGTCATAAATGTGCTGGAATGTATAACCCTCACCCTAATACACTATTGTAAATATACTACGATTCTCCAATTTTGGAAATTGATCGTATACAGCTTCTCCATGTGTTACTATAGCTACCATATGTCAGCCAGCAATTAGCAATAAGGTTCCACTGGCGTTCAGTGTAGCATTGTTCCCCATGTATACACCAAGGTCACACACATCTTTCGTACCTTTCTCATATAATGCCACTGACTTATCAATAGCCCATTCCGGGGAAATGGGTTTTTCAATAGAGATGAGAACTGGATGTGTTGTGAGTGGTGTGGACAAAAAAAGGGGTTTATTTATGTATTCGTCCATCCATGTGTATGTGTGTGTGTATGTGTGTGGGCATACTATGTCACAGCGGAAGCAATCAGAGAATAACACACACACACACACACACACACACACACACACACACCCTGGAGTAAAAAAAGTAAAGAAGTAAGTTCATGTGCATCTTTATCTGTGTGTGCATTTTAGTGTGTGTGTGTGTGTGTGTGTGTGTGTGTGTGTGTGTGTGTGTGTGTGTGTGTGTGTGTGTGTGTGTGTGTGTGTGTGCGCACGCGTGGGTGTGTGTGTGTGTGTGTCGCTCTCGGCCTTTGACGACCTTTGCGTGTTGCCAATGTGAGTGGAGTGACCCGGCTGTACTCATTAAAACCAATGGAACGGATCATTCCCCGCTAATTGTTTTCCACTGACAAATGGTTCCTGTGACTCTGTAAGACTGCTGCAGGGTCCCTGCCTGCCTGGAGCACACCGACTGCACTAATGAGAACCGCTGTCCTGAGAGTTTTTGTGTGTGTGTGTGTGTGTGTGTGTGTGTGTGTGTGTGTGTGTGTGTGTGTGTGTGTGTGTGTGTGTGTGTGTGTGTGTGTGTGTGTGTGTGTGTGTGTGTGTGTGCGCTGCCAGCCTCCCTGGTTGTGCATCGCCGTGTGTAAAGTCAGAAACACTGCTGCATTAGAGTCAACAGAAGGCATTTTTCCGAAGGAATGTTTCTCAGTGTCAGTCACTCCATTACTACTGGATATACTGTACATACCCATTTCACCACCCGAAAAAAACTGCTTTTGCATCATTAGCAGCCACCTAGTCAAACTCCACTGAGTCATTTTACTTCTCAGGTCATCCTCTGCTCTGCTTTTTGTCTCTTTGTCTCATTCGCAGTATGCCGGCATTCTTTTGCTTCCGTATTTGCTCTTCTCGTTCTTGGAGAATTACAAAAGTACCTTCTTTCGCTGTCCCTAATATACCTCAACACACCCCTAAACCAAACCCCCAACCCCCCCGATCCTCCACACGCACACACACACACACACACACACACACACACACACACACACACACCCTACCTGGCTCCAGTCCATCAGCGGTGCAGTCAGCCTGTGCGCCGACCCTTCACTACCCATTCCCCGATACTCACCGGTGCCCAGCGTGGCGGTGGGGGCCACAGCTGGGGTACCGCCAGAGCTCGGTCGTTATCAGATGACTGATAGCTTCATATCAGGTGTATGAAGAGAGCGAGAGTCGGCGAGGGCCATCTGGCCGATGATTTGAGGGGAAGTCGGTGGGCAGGGGGGGCGAGATGGGCGCCGATGATGGATGGGGCCGACGGTGTTGCCACCATTCATGGTGACCTTCGGCTGCCATTACAGACATATGTGTGAGGAAGAAGGGGTTCATTGGCACACCAACGTGCAGGGAGAAGTGGGTAGAGCGTCAAGAATGATCTCAACTAAATGTCGAATTGTGTGGCGCTGACTGCTTTTACAACAATATTTTAGAGATTAATCACATTTCTCTCGTATTTGTATAAAAGCATGGCATTGAGCATTGTGTTTGGTTATTTTGCAGAAACTACCATATTCCAACCATTTGTGACAATTACTTCTCAATTTTCTTCTGGCGAGCAACTGTCTCCTCATCTTTGTGCACACGTATCTTTTCGATGTGTAGTCAATACACAGGGAAAAATGGCATCACACAATTCGATAGTTGTCCCATTTGGTTGTAACACTGGTAACAACACTGCGGCGCAGCATGAAAATAGCGCCAGCAATTAGCAAATTTAGCAATAAAAACCGAATGTGATATGTATGTGTATACAGTATAGCCCTGAATTACAATAGAGTCTGAAAGGAATTCACAAGCCCACATTTCATATAAAAATAAACAGCATTCCCTGGTGTCAACCCTCATCCGGACAAGGAAAAAACTCCCAGAAAACCCCTCAGAGGAATTCTACTTCCAAGATGACTCAGGCTGGAGTGGATGCCAAGTGGACAACAAAATTAAAAATAAAAATATATATATATAAAAATAAAATAAAATATAATATAATATAATAATAATAATAATAATAATAATAATAATAATACTACTACTACTACTACTACTACTACTACTACTACTACTACTACTACTACTACTAATAATAATAATAATAATAATAATAATAATGAAAAAATGTGCATAGTATAGAAGTACATATGTTTATGTACTTCTATACTATGCAACATTAAAGCTAAACAGTATGAGTCTATTTTACTGGTGAATAGTGCCGCAGTTGCCTCCAGACGAGAAGTGGTCCTCAGCAGGTCCAGACCAGGTTGGTCGGAGTGGTGGTTAGGGCGGTCGCTGCTGGTGTTCCCCGGCTCCACGTAGACGGCAGAGCAGCATCCTTCAAATCTGGCTATGGTCACGACCATCTCCCCCTGGCTCCACTACCACAGCGCAGCAACAGCCTCCATACGCTCACAGCAGACTGACCCCCTCTGGCATACCAGAACAAGAGAGGGTGGGGGAGAGAGGGGTATAACACAGTGGCTCAATATCCAGACGCCATGTACCAGTGCTAGGGGGTGAAGGCAAGGTGAGAGACAAGCTAACAGAACAGAAAGTGTTAACCAAATGCAAGACTATGCATTTTTAATTCTTCAGTCTGGATTCAAACATTTCTACGGACGTAGTAACTCTGATTCCAGAGTACTGGGGCCCGGAGTGCTCTGGACCAATAACCAGCACGATGTTTGCGCTCTAAAGGTTAGATCTAAACCAGGAAAATCCAAACCTCTAATGCCAATCCATGCGTCAAGGCAATCTAGCAGTGGGTTATGATCAACAGTATCAAAGGCAGTGCTTTGGATGAGTAATAGTACGAGTGATGAGGTGTCTGTGTCCATGGCTAGTAAAAGATCACTAACCACTTTTGTGAGGGCCGTCTCAGTGGTGTGGAGCACTCCAAATCCGGACTGAAATAATCCTACTTGATCACTATAGGACGTGTGATCAATAATCTGTTGGGCTTCAATTTTTTTTTATAATTTTGAAGATGACAGGGAGATTTGAGACTGGCCTTTCGTCGATAAGACTCTAAGGATCGAGGTTGTTTTTTTTTAAAGTAAGGGCCTAATTATGGCTGTCTTAAGGTACAGTGCCAGAGCGAGAGATGGAGATGTGTTAATGATGTTAAGAATTATTACATATAATATACGGTAAAGTATAACACCTGACTCCTCCTAGTGTTGTATCGTGGTTAGCCTTGCTGAAATATGGACCCAACCCAGGACATTGAGCTCTGCCGCACCAGGAAGCCAGGGGGCAACCTCCCATCTGTACGCAGATACATCAGCCTCGGAGAGGAGTCCGATGAGGGTAGTGTCGTCTCCGACAGGAGCTTGACAGATTGGTGTCTGGAGATGCAGCCGTTGGTGTAAAGTGAGAAGAGCAGTGGGAAGAGGATGCAGCCTTGGGCCATGGGGGGGGCACGCCGGTGCTGGTGGTCCAGGGGGCCGTGACGTGCTTCCCCAGCTTCCCCTGCTGACTCCTGTTTATGAGGAAGTTGATGAACCAGCTGCAGGTGGAGTCGGACGTGCTCAGCTGGGAGAGCTCGTCTTGGAGTCGAACTTGGATGATTGTGTTGAATGCAGAGCTGAAGTTCTCTCCTCTCTTTCCCACGGTCACCATCCTCTCTTCCTGCTCACTTCTCCTCCTTGTACTATTTATTATCTTGACCCGTCCGTGCTTTTAGGAAACCTAAACCCCAACTCAGCACCAAAAACTACAATTATAACATCTAAATGCATTATGTGTTGGCGGGGATATGGGCTTGATGGAATTGAACGTGTTTGGCTCCTTCTGTGTAAAAGCAGGAGGAAAACAAAGTGCAAACACCAGGCAGTTGTATAGTCCCTGAAATGGCCAATATATATAAATTGTAATATATATATATACACAGTTTAACTAAAAAAACATGTTCCAATTATAAGAAACTGAGCAATGCCATTGACAAATAAATCCATTGTGAAAGAAAAATAATTTCTGTCATGAAAAGCTGTAATGATTAGCTAATAAAGTGTTAATGGACGCCTGCAATTTCTCCCATTATATCACTTGTATATCAATATAAACAAAGGCTGCACAAGTGTTGGGGTGCGGAGAATAACACCAGCTCTTAGTGCAGAGAACTGTAATGTTGTATGAGACAAAGGAGTAATGCTAGGTGGGTAATTACTTCCTGTGTTGGTGAGTACAACTGCAAAAATATTGTAAAATTACACCATAAAGAAGCTCAGAGTGGTGATTCATGAAATGAATGCCATTAAATAGATGAATTAGTGAGGCTGGCGAAAGGAAGCTGGGAAAGTAGAAGGGAAAAAGGACACAACCCACGTGGAAATAAAAATGCCCTCAATGCTTCCTAATATGTGATTGCTAGTTCAGAGTTACAATTATGGATTTAATTGTGTATGTGTGTCCTTGTATATCTATAGGTGTGCATGTACACTACATGTGTGTTCGAGGTTTCAAGCATCAGAGTACGTGTCTACTCCCAGGGATACACACATATATCTGTCTTTTTAATTTGTCCGCACAATGCCTCCCACAATGTGTTTTAGAGCTCAGACTGGACTGAGCGCTCTTCCAGTTGTTAAAACAAAACTCAGTCTTGGCAAATTAATTCCCTCACTCATCCCCCATGTAAAAGCCCAGCTCAGCTTTCAGAGGAGCTGCAGCGCTTTGAGCGAAAAGAACGACTTCGCTCTCGCTCTCGCTCTCTCTCTCTCTCTCTCTTTCTCTCTCCCTCTCCCACCGATGACTGACAAGCAGAGTAACAAGCGCCACTCGCATCTTGTCTTTCTTCCGCTGCTGTCGACTTTCCCTCTTTTCCTTCCCTCTCCTCAACCTCTGGGAACATGGGAGTGACGAGAAGAAGAAGAGGAGGGGGATAGAGGGATAGAGGGATAGAGGGGGTGGGGTTGGGCGGGGAGAGGGTAAACAGGGGAAATGTGTTTTTCACATGTGCACACATCAAACACACACCACTGCACGCATCCCGAGGATTGTGGGATATCCCCCTGGTCCCAGGCACATATAAGAGCTGTATATAATACATCAGCCATTTTTTTGTGGTTTGATGCTCCTTGAAACAATACGACAGAGAAATACCCTTCTCTTATCGCTTTCTTCCTCCTTCTGACGGCACAAGGGGAGCTGCTGCAGCTATTTAATTTCTTCATTTCTTCCCCGAGTTGTAATATTATTTTTCCTCCCAAAGATCAGAGCGGATGTGTTTGTTTTACAGTTTATTTATCAGAGCGCAGGGAGGCGTTCACTCCTTTGAAGATCATTGTATGCTCTACAATGTGGAGCGTCGCCCGCTTCTGTGAGGTTCAGACATCGCTCTGGAGATGAGGGACTGTGATTTGAATTCTTGCCGATGTGTGAGAGCCCAGTTGGTTTCTGACAAGTTAGCTCTTCCTTG
>NC_137193.1:22775957-22780957 GCF_960531495.2 Zeus faber
AGTAGCAGAAAGTGTATCTCTCTATTTTTCCTCCGAGAATACAACTCACTTGCGAAGCGCTCCAGATGACAAGGTAGAGATGAGAAGGAGGGAGAGAGAGAAAGAGAGAGAGAGAGAGAGAGAGAGAGAGAGAGAGAAACAGAGAGAGAAAGAGAACAAGAGAAACACACAATGGCACTGTTGCAAACAATTGCCGTTAATGGCATCATCTTTTCCCCACAGAGAATGCTACGCGGGAACATTGAGCAGCACGCTGACTGCAAACTAATCATTTACTGAATTATTTTACATGCATCAGAAGCCAAGAAATAGATATTACTGGAGATTCTAACCCAAAAGAAGAGCTGGAAGAAGCATGTTCCATCTCACGATGGAAGGCTCGTCTGAGGACGACCTAGAGAGAAGAACCATGTATGTGTACGCACATACTGTATACTGTGTGTGTGTGTGTGTGTGTTTGTGTAATCATAAATTCAGATATGTCTTAAGACGATTACTTCAATATTACATTAATCTACTGGGGGTCAATCATTAATCGCTACAGAACATGTAATTATTATCATTAAATCTATTCCCATGAACACGTCACATAGAGCAACGTTGCATTCAATTTTTACTTTCGATCCAATCAAACCGAATAATAGCATAGGATGTGATATAATGAAATCGAATGTGAGAGAATAGAACAGAATAGAATAGAATGGAACGGAATGGAGTTTTTAATAAAAGTCACAAACACGCCCTGACTTGTCCAGCCATAAAACTTCTGGTTGTTATCACAGAGTTTTGTAAATGCAGCTTCTGCTCTGTAAGATGACTTCCAGATGGTCCCGGGAAAGAGAGGGTGCGAGGGAGAGAGAGAGAGAGCGAGAGAGAGAGAGAGAGAGAGAGCGAGGGAGAGTGAGGGAGGGAGAGAAGGAGAAGGGGGGAGAGAGAGCGGGAGAGAAGTTTTTTTACAGCAATGTTTACATCTTTCCATTTAATGTTTCCATTTTCTTATCTCCCTCTATATATACTGTATGTGTGTTTCTTAATCTATTGTATTTATTGTGATTATGACTACTATTATTATTATTACTATTATTATTATTATCATTATTATAAGTAGTAGTAGTAGTAGTTTCATTGTTATTATTTAGTAGTATGATTGTGTATTTTTTTTTAATTTTAGCTATGTTCACATATGTGAAACACAAAACACACATATATTCACAAATTATAATTCATATTTCTTTAAGCGCTGTCTATTTTTTGCTATTTTCACTTTAAGTTAATCGGCATTCTTCGCTTTTCTTTGCTTGTGGCAAAGTCCCATGCCAGTGGAGGCCGGTGAACCGGAAAACAAAACCAGAAGGAGAACGAGAGAGAGAACCTGAGAGATGTACCATTGGTCCCCGTGTAGAAAATACTGGACCCTTACCCTCTGACCCTTCTCCTTCCTCTTCCTCACCCTCCTCCTCCCGCTCCTCCTCCTCCTCCTCTTCCTCCTCCTCCCCCTCTCCCTGGAAGCTGGCTCCAGGATGCTCCCTGGTCCTCCTCCCCCCCCACCCCCCTCTCCGCCCTCCCCCTCCCATCCTCCCCCTGCCCTGGTCCCTCCCCCTCCAGCTGTGTCTGCGGCGCGCCGCTCCTCCTCCGTCACAGAGCCAGAGAACTGGGAACGGGAGAGGAAGACGCCAGAGCAGCGGGACCAGGAGAACCAGAACCAGGACCGGGGGGGACACTGCATGTGTGACGATCCGCCGCCCTTCGGTACCGGGGAAACAACACGTCCGCGCATTTCTGCAACACCCGACGCGTCCGCGAAAGGATTCTGAAGGATTTTCATCACACACACACACAAAAAAAAATAAAAAATAATAATAACAATAAAAGAAAGAAAGCAAGAATAAAAAAAAAAAAGAAAGAAGGGAGGAATCAGAGCGCACCGCTGCAGCCTCCCTCCCTCCCTCCCTCCCTCCCTCTCTCTCGCTCTCCGTCCCCCCACGTCCGTCTCTATGTCTCTCTACCGTCCTTTTCCACGAGAAGATCCGCCGAAGATCTGATCCCGCTCAAGCCGAACTCGTCTCCACCCAGAGAGTCCCTCCCTCGCCCCGGAGCTCTGGATAGGTGAACCTCCCCCGGACCGACCCCGCCGCTCTGCCCTGGACCGACTCGCCAGACGGGACCTCGGAGAGAACGGTGTCAGGGGCTGGAAATTATTTGAGCAACCACTCCCAAACACCGTGCCGCATGGTTGGAATTTCTGTCTCTTTTCAGTGTAAGTGCCATGTATTTGTTTATGTTGATGTTTACGTTTTGGTTTTTTTGTTTGTTTGTTTTGGGGTTGTTGTTTTTTTAGTGCGTGAATGCAAACATCTGTGTCATCACCCTACGGACCATTGTCTTGGTGTTATTTCTCTGCGGCTGGAATTGCGCTTTTTCGGATCTGCGCGCCGTGTCTCTGCCACGGTCGCGCATTTTCACAATATCGCCAACTTTATGTGTTGGATTCCACTGATTGCGTCGCTCACCGACTTGTGATTATAATGCGAAATCGGACATTTATTTGACCGTCAAGTGAACAGTGACATAAAAAATCTCCGTCATTTTGTTCAGGATTTGAATGAGCTATAGCGGAGTGAAGACAATTCCAGGGAGTTTATGCCATTTGGAACTGCGTCCGTGCGCGCGCCTCTGGAAAGGATGTGCGTAAAAATACCTTTTAATTGACCTTTGAATGTTGTTTTTTTAATGGGAACTTAAACAACAACGTGGCGGCCCGGGAAGCCTCTGGGAAGCACGTGGTAAATAAATGGAAAATAAGAAAATTAAGTCTCTCAGTTCTGTCCAGTGGAGGGGAAGGTAGAGGTGCGCTGTTGTGGAGGGTTTGTGTTCCCATAACTCCAGTCGGGGGGGGGGGGGGGGTTCTCTCTCTCTCTCTCTCTCTCTCTCCCTCTCCCTCTCTCTCTCTCTCTCTCTCTCTTCCTCCATCTGGCACCACACATGTGTCCCTTCTAACCGAGGTCCACCTCAGCTGACCGGGTCCATCGTCCCACCCTGAGCATTAAAATATATACAGTATATGATAATAACAAAACCCAAGGCCCTGTCTGTCAGAAATATCAAAAGCCCTAAAAGTGTTGAAAACTGGGTTTTGGTGTGTAATGGTGTGGGTCCATATTAAAGGCCTGGGTTCTTCTATCTGGGAGCAGTGCAGCATGCTGGCTGTGGCAGCAGATCTGGTGGTTCTCACGGCTCGGATTAGAGCAGGGGGGTGCATATCTCCTCCGCCAGGCTTTGAACAATTATTACGCATGCCAAATAGTCCAATGCGCAGCTTTTTACGCATTTGGAAGGGTTATTGTTAAAGCCCTGCATAAAAGATTGAAATGCAGAGCATGTACAGTAGTGTTTGGAAAAATCTGTCTCCCGCCAGGTGCCATACTTTTAAGATTAATGGAAACACGGGGTGATTTTATATTATTAGACGGTGTGTGTAAAAATGGAAATAGATATAATAAGGTTAGAGGTATAACTCCAGATAAGGCTGGGCGATATATAAACACAAAATCGATATATCGTAATATGACAAAATATCGTCTGGCATATTGCTGTCTTGTAATAGATGTAGTTAAATGTTGACTTTAAGGCTGCGTTACTATAAATGAATGCAATTTTCTGAACTTCCTAGACTGTTCTAGAGGCTCTAATCGATGGCGCAACCTTCTTGCTCATAATATCCACATTACTAAAGCTTCTTTCTTAGATAATATCCTAATGAAAGCACCGATGGTCATCCCATAAAATATTGTCAAATTATCAACGGAGGAATTTGTTAAAACACATCGTGATAGTTGAGAGTTGCTTTTGTTGATACCTACCGCCCTACTGTTGGACCTGTACAGATAAAATTGGTGACAGCAAATTCACTCTGCTTGTGTAGGTCCATTGTCTCCGACTATTGAAGAAGTGAGTGAAAAGACCATTACCTGGGTGTGTTTGCAGAGATAAAGAGAGAGAGAGAGAGAAAGAGAGAGCGAGAAAGGGCGAGTAAATGAAATGCAAACAGCCCTCCTGGTGAGGGCTAGTATGATATACGATAAGCCCTGTTAGTTGTTTAACTGTCAGTGTGTGTTTGTGTGTGTGTGCACGTTTGTCCACGTGCACTCTCCAAACAAGACTGTCTGACGCACCTTCCACCTCTCCCCGGTCCTGCGTCTCCATCTGCACCGCCACCAGCCTGCCTCACACCTGTTCTTCCTCCTGGACTCTCTCTCTCTCTCCCTCTCTCTCTCTCTCTCTGTCTCTTAATCTATCCTTCCCTCCACCACCACCCGGCTCTCCCTCCCTCCATCGCTCCATCCGTCCATCCCTCCTCTGTCTCAGGGTACGGGGTCAAATGAATCAGACCGCTGCGAGCAGACACGGACGTGGCCTTGCAAAAATTATGGCAGCCATTTTATTATCACTTTTACAAACACACACACACACACACACACACACACTCTCACACACACACACACACACACACACACACACACATACAGACACATACAGACACCTGGGTGGCAGACTCAATGACTGCCGCTGAAAGCCAGCGTGTATGTATAGTCCATCAAACCAAATACACACACACACACACACACACACACACACACACACACACACACACACACACACACCTGCGTTTGTTTGATTGATTGCAGTGGGCTCCGCACCGTCAAACAGCTGTTGTAATTTGGAAGCTATAGCCGCGGCTAAACAACTGTCCTGTGGTTTGGATTGCGTCCAAAAAAAAAATCTTTTTTTTTTTTTTTTTTTCACGTTGTCACTCAAAAAAAAAAAAAAGCACACGCCGCTCCGTCAGGGCTTTGTTGTGATCCAATTCTGTTTAGACTGGTGAAGGGATATTTAGGGATATTCAGGGATATATCTGAACAGGTCCCAATGTGCTGGGAAGAGTAGTGCACACTCCATAAAAGTGAAAATTCCAATTGTTTCATTCATCATACATCACTATT
>NC_137193.1:22788457-22800957 GCF_960531495.2 Zeus faber
ACACACACACACACACACACACACACACACACACACACACACACACACACACACACACACACACACACACACACACACACACACAAATATATATACATGGTTGTGCAATGCTATTTAAATTGAAGTACCATGGCTCGGCTTGTGACGCGACCGGCGTGTCACAAGCGATCAGTGCGTCCCTCCAATGGGGTCCTTCTTTTCTGTCATGGAAATAACAACATCACATCCTGGCATGCAGCCAGGACATGGAGACGAAGGATTGAGCAAAATGCAGCGTGCTTTTATGTACTGAAGATCGGGGGGATGGCAGGCATGAACTGCTTTTATTGGAGAATTGATCCAGAGGAGGATTGGATTGTGATTATAATAGGCAAAGGGGTTGCGTCGCTGTGAGGGCTGTGCCTCGTGGAGGGGTTGTGGAGGGGTGGTGGGGGTGTAAGAGGATGAAGAGCATGTGCAGAGCAATGTGAGGTGTGCGAGTGAAAAGAGGGAATACGGAACGAGGAGCGATTTGGTTGGAATGGACAGCCGGGATTTCGGGGTTAGGGTACCATTGGAAATCCTAATTACATTTACTTGTGACCAGGATGTAAACATCTGTGTGTTTCAGCATTAGCTCTGGATTAGCAGGTCATACATAGTAGCAGAACTGAAATGCTGGTAATGTTCGTGGTGGTGGTGGTGGTGGTGCGGGTGGATGTGGGGGTGGGGGTCTGCTATTGATTTTACTCGTAAGTCTGTTGGGATAATCACTTCTGCCTGGCTGGGGTACATGCACTCATTGGTTTAGGTTCCAGTTCCCCCACTGCCGTGGGCTCCCCCACAGTTAACCCCGGGTTAGAATCCATAATGGGACTCTAGTGTTTTGGCATTTGAGACAGATTATTAGCTTGTGTGGCAGCGGCGCTGTGCTTCTGCGGTGCTGATGTAAGCCCGTACCACGGTGCCAGTTGGAGAACAGCACCCTAACAACGGAGAGAAAAAGTGGGAAATAGTTAGTGGGAGACATTTGTGACTAACACTAACCACCGGTGGACCATGCCAGAAACCACGGAATCAGAAACGGAGGGAGAGAGAGAGAGAGAGAGAGAGAGAGAGAGAGAGACAGAGGGAGAGACTCCATACGTGAAGTTGAATGGTATGTGTTTTCAAGGCTTTTACTTTCAGACCTCTAATGTGTTTTTAAGAGTCTCTGTCTTTCTCTTGGACACAGACCAAGGCAAAATTGCCCCTGTTGAGGACAACGCCGCTCGAAGTATTTCAGCAGTTTGAGAAAAATAACATGAAATCAGTCAGTTTATATTTAACCAGCTCATGTCATGGAGTTCACATACCAGGGCCCAACCACTTTATTGTGCGCTTGGTGCCAGCCACTGTGTTGACTATATATAGACACTATACTGTAATAGAAAATTACAGCGTTTGGAAGTGGGACGCGCTGTTTCTCATGATATGTGTAAATAAAGACTCAGCCCCTCAGTTGAAGGCAGGCGTTGCTTTGCAGATGATAAAAGTCTCTCGCCAACGGATATCAACAGGAAGGGGCATGCCTGTATCCCTGGGAGAAGAAGGGGCGGGGGGGGGGCAAATAACAGAGAAATAACAGTCGTGATTTTGAATCGTGTCCTATTTTCCCCCTCTGCATTCAGCGAATAGATTCAAAATCAGAAGGAGAATGTGGTCGCATCAAAGGCTGCAACGTCAAAGACGAAAAGAAAAACCATGTGAAGTTCATGAATACACAAAGCAAAAAAAAAAAAAAAGACCAGAACACAGCGACGCAATGTCAAACATCTTATCCACTCACGCACACATCATACATTCATGCATCATAGACATTGTATTGAATTTGCTGATAATATAGTACTGTAGCAGATTTGTGTCTAGGTATCGTACACCGTGGAAATTGGAGTATGGTACGGTGAGAAATGATGGCTCAAGCCAAATATCCCACATCTCATAAACAGACTTCAGTGTCCCGCCATCACTTCTGGTTCTGTCAAGTGGTTTTGATTTTGGAGTCTCAGAGCCCTGTCCCAGTGTCGGAGAACCAGTAATAGTGCACATGTGTTGGAAAGACTGTTTTAACCAGGCACATGGTTTGCTTCTGGGGGAGGGGGGTGGGGGGCAGTTTTGGACGAAGCCATTCTCTCTCTCTCTCTCTCTCTCTCTCTCTCTACCTTTCCTTCCCTCTTTCCTTCTGACTCTCTCATTTCATCGCCAACTGTATATTATCCAACATATTTATTTATCACTCGTGCTTGGTGTGTGCATGCCTTCTGACAGTTTGGAGGAACATCTCGGCAGCACCCGTTGTCATGGAAACAGCGGCATGCACTGTGCACGCGTCTCTGTGCGCGCGTGTGTGTGTCTGTGTGTGTGTGTGTGTGTGTGTGTGTGTGTGTGTGTGTGTGTGTGTGTAACTGGAGACCTCCAAAGAAGAGCAGTGAGTATTTACTTTAGCTGGTCAGAAGAACCACCAGTATGGAGGGCTTTTGGTCTAGATATATACTGATAGATAGATAGATCGAGAGATCGATAGATCGAGAGATCGATGGATCGATAGATAGATAGATTGATTTTGTGGCACGGTGGCGCAGTGCATTGCACTGCTGCCTCACAGCAAGAAGGTCCTTGGTCCGATTCCCGCCTGGGGCACTGTTGGCACCGCGCTCCGGCGGGTTATCTCCCAAATAGGAGTCTTTCTGTGTGGAGTTGGCATGTTCTCCCTGTGCTAATATGGGGTTTCCTCCACCTACAATCAGTAAAGACCCCCACCAAAAACATGCACACATCTTCGTCCGACCAGCGATGGGCCTGGGCGCGTTGACGAATGCTGCCCACTGCTCCTGGCTGCCCCCCCGGAGGAAGGCTAAGGATGGCCCAGGATGGGTCAAATGCAGAGTCCCCATTTCACCGGCCATCATCCAAAAGCGTGTGTGTATGTATGCATGTGTTGTAGTGTGGTGTGTTGCGTGACAATTAAAGATTCTCCTTCTATACCATATAGTTCTATATAACAGATAGCTGGGTTCTTGAACATGGGATATTTAATTTTTAAGCCAGGGTACACTGTAAATATAACATAAGAATAATAATTCCATAGAATAATTGTGATCATAAATTCTTCCATATCGCTGGGTTCTGAGCCCATCGCTCCCCTGGTGTGACCTGCCGCTCGATGCCCCAGGGTAGCGTCTGAGGAAGCCAGATAGGGTGTCCCAACTCACCCAGGGCAGGGGCAAGGACAGCAGGGTCACGGGCCCAGCACACTGGTTTCCCCACCACCACCTCCCCTTCACCCCCCTATCCATCTTCCATCTGCCCTCTCGATATAGCTCTTCCCGCTGTAATTACCTGAGAAGAGACAAAAACATCCAGGCCTCTGCTCCAGAGTGAAGAAAAGGGTTTAGCGAGAGCGGCAGAGATTCAATCTGCATATTAGTGTGTGTTTGTAGGTTCGAACAGGACACTCAAGGACATGGCGTGTGTGTGCGTTTGTGTGCGTGTGTGTGTGTATGTGTGTGTGTGTGTGCGCGCGCGTGCATGAGTGCGTGCCTGCGTGTGTGTATGTGGACAGGACAGGGAAGTACACTACCATCCTAAATGTGTGTGTGTGTGTGTGTGTGTGTGTGTGTGTGTGTGTGTGTGTGTGTGTGTGTGTGTGTGTGTGTGTGTGCGCACGTGTGTGTGTGTGTTGGGGGGAGTTGCATGCACTCGCAAACACACATCCTGACCCCGACCAACCAACCATCTCCACCCATCCTCTCTCTCTCTCTCGCTCTCTCTCTCTCTCTCCCTGGCTTCCCACCCCCACCACCCCTTCCCTCCCAGTCTCCTTCTGGTTCCTGACCAGTGGGGCTATCTCTGGCCAGCCGGCGGTTCCTCTCATTCTGCCGAGCCATTGTGTCCCGAGATGGGCAGGGCCCAGGACCCCGGGGGCCGGGAGGGGAGCCAGGAACGGCCTGGTTCCTGTTGCTGTTCCAGTTAAAGGAACTGTGGCCCTGTTTTCATCTGTCCATTACCGCCGCTGGGAAGCAGACTCCGAGGGGGACAAAAATATTAACAGAGGATTTTGACGTGATGAGCCCTTAGAATAGACATCAGCATAGACAAAAAGTTTGAAAATAGACAAACAGCGAGATAGATGACATGAAGGGGAAAGAAGTTACCAACAAGCATTTTGCTGTGGAATGGATTCATTGTTTGTGTGTGATAGTCGGGTATGTCTTCTGGCATGGAGACTCACACTCTTTAGAGAATACCTCCACACATCCCTCACACACACACAGGCACACGTACACACACACACACACACACACACACACACACACACACACACAAACACACACACACACAATGCAAATGTCTTCTCCGTACCTCGGAGGAGGCGTTGACAAGGAGCACGAGTCGCTCTGTGCCTTCCTCTGCGACCGGCTCGCCGCAGTACGCGGAGCGGCACCCGCCAGCGAGCAGCTGCCAGCTCGTGCACTCCGTTAATTAGCCATATGACTGCCACGCCAAGCTGTCACTGCAATTCACTGCGGGAGAGGGAGAGGGAGAGGAGGGAGGGAGGGAGGAGAAGGAGGAGGAGGGAGAGAGGGATGAGGTGGAGGAAGAGAGGCAGGTACACAGATGTGGTGCTAGTGCCACCAAGTGAGAGCCAGGCAAGGTTAGCGGGACGGAGGCAGAATTTCTAATTTTCCGTTGCGTCTCTTTTCCCTCTCTTGTTTGTTTTCCTCCCCTTTTCCCCCCTCACTCCTCCATCCCTTCTTTCGGGCTGTGATGCATCACTTCCTCCTTTTGCTCGCCCGTCTGCTGCTTGAAGAAGCAAACGTTGTCTCGTCTGACGCTGTGACAAATCAAGCCGCTCGCCTTCGTCGTGTCTTCTGTGTTACTTACTAACTCTCCAACCTTCACCCTCTCTCTCTCTCTCTCTCTCTCTCGCTCTCCTTCTTCGTTGACATCTGTCCATCCTCTCCATCAGTGCAGGCTGGAGCAGGACCAAGTCTCCTTTTAAGGGTCTATACTACTATTTGGTTGTGATGATGGAACCCATAAGGATGAAGTCAGAAATAAACACCACTACTCCTACTACATACTACCACTTCTCCAATATGAAAATTATATTCATTCATTAATACACGCTTTTATACAAATTCAAAAATCAAATTGAGGCTCTCCGATATTATATCACTGAAAGGACTTGTTGAATTAAAGTGAAATATGTATATTTATTATTATTATTATTATTATTATTATTATTATTATTGTTGTTGTTGTTGTTGTTGTTGTTGTTGTTGTTGTTATTATTATTAACATTAAAACATATTTTTAAAGATGTGAAACACAATGACATCGAAAGCAACGCCCACAGTCCTTGCAAACAATCAGCCCCAAGCCCACCCACCTACCCATCCACACACACACACACACATACACACACATACAAATACACACACACACACATACAAATACACACACACACACATGCACGCCCAGCGAAAAAGTCATTTGTTCTAGCTCATTAGCATGTATTGTGGGGTGGCGGGTGCGACACAGGGAAAGGTGAGACGGGTCCGCCATGAATAGCAGCGGTCCACCAAGGAGTGTCCAGATGGCTGGGGGCCTGACGCACACACAGGGAGCACCTTTCTCTCTCTCTCTCTCTCTCTCTCTCTCTCTCTCTCTCTACTCCCACTTACATCAGCGCAAATAAAAGCCAGGCACATATGCAACCCTTGTTCCTGTGTTGCTTTTGTTCACACACATGAATTTCCCAACTCTCTCTCTCATACACACACACACACACACACACACACACACACACACACACACACACACACACACACACACTGTGCAACGGACTATGTGCTGCAAGCTGCTGCTGTGCTTCTATACTTCCCTTCCTCCATTGCTCTGTCCATCATCCCCTCTCTCTATTACCTCTCTCCCAGTCTATTTATCTATCTATCTCACGTAACTCCATTATATAAAGGAGGAGATAATAGTGATCTTAATAACTATGTGCCGTCTCTAAATTGTCCTGTCTGTCTAGAATACTTGAATCAATAATAAACAATCAACTCAAGACTTTTCTAGCCAGGTATTCTGTGTTGAGCCCTCACCAATCTGGTTTCAGTGCTAACCACAGCACCATCTCTACAAAATCTTACATTTTGGGTGATATTGTGACAGCAGTGGATAAAAAGAAGCATTGTGCTGCTCTGTTCATCGACCTTACAAAAGCCTTAGATACAGTTGATCATTCCCTGCTATTACATAGACTGCTAAGTATTGGCTGTGACCCGAGTGCTTATAGATGGTTCAAAAATGACCTCTCTGATAGACAGCAATGCATGTGATGCATGCGGCTAATGTTCAATCTGCAATTTTTATAAATAATAAAAGGTGTCCTTCGAGGTTAGACTTTAGGACCGGTACTTTTCACAATTTATATCAATGATATTGTCTAGTCTTCGAATACCTGTAATGTCCATCTGTAGGCAGATGTCACTATCTAAAGCTGCTTTCACACATGCACTGCAACCCTGAAATTATCCAGACATTATCCGGATGAGAGCAATGTGTAAACGCATCTGACAATCTTTGTTTCTGAGCTGTCTGTGAAAGGGCAACTCTGGACAATGTCTGGACATGATTATCCAACTATTGTCCCGAGTGCATGTATGAAAGCAGCTTTATATTGTTGGGATGACTCCATACAATTGGCTATTGACAATCTGCAATTTTCTTTTAATGTTCTTCAAGACGCACTTGTCGATCTCAAACTTTGTTAAATACTGAAAAAACAAAATATATGCTTTTCTAAGGAAAAATATATTCTTTTCCTTAGTAAGGAAATCGATTACAGCAAACTTTAGATTAGCACTTTACCTGCTAAAGCTATTGAAAGAGTCCCACTCTATAAATATTTAAGCATCTGGATTGATGATAAACTCACTTTTAATGTTCATATTGATAAAGTGGTTGAAAAGCTGCGGCGGAAACGTGGCTTTCTTTATCGAAATAGACCCTGCTTTCCCATGTTTAGTAGAAAAAAAATTGTTGAAAGCGTAGTACTTTCTGTCTTGAATGATGGTGATGTAATCTATAGACCTGCTGCTGTTACCAGCCTTAAGCCCTTAGGCGCTATATATCACTCTGCTTAGACTTATTTCTGGTGATACATACATCATTGTTCTCTTTATGAAAAAGATAGCTGGGCCTCTCTCTTTGCGACATGAGATCAACCCTGGTATATATTTATTTACAATGCGCTCCTAAAAAAATTACCAATTGACATGACTTCACTATTACGCCTCACTGTAGGAGCTTATCAAACCGGCTCTCAGGACTGGTATATACAAGATGTTCCACAGGTCAACTCCAAACTGGGAACGACAGCTTTTAAATGGACCGCGCTGGACTCAGGGAATAACCTACAATGCACTTTAAATATTGATTCCTTGAAAACATTGGGACATTTGAGAAATATGCTTACAAATCTCACTGTTTGAGATTGTAATTGTTTTAACGAGGAATTGTTTTAGCCAATGTTGACGCTCGTGTTCTTGTTGTCTTCTTGACTTATTTTAGGTTTTTTTGATTTTGTTATTTGTGGGTTTTTTCGTCCTAATGGGGTCATTGAAAATGAAGGTTCACCCCTCAATGTATCCCCAAGGACTAAATTAAGGTAAAATGAAAATCTGTCTATCGCTTATCTGTCTATCCATCTATCTATCTATCTATCTATCTATCTATCTATCTATCTATCTATCTATCTATCTATCTATCTATCTATCTATCTATCTAACACTGTTGTATATATATTTCTGTTTCTTATAAAATGTTAGAAATAAAAAAGGTAATGTTTGAAAAAAGGGATTCAGAATTTTTTAAATCGTACTTAAAGCTTCCTGGTGTGTTTTTTCAGCTGTTCATATTATCCGTCCATCCCCCCATTCCGACGCTTCGGAGCGACGCGCGGGATGTGTTTATGTTCTTTTTGACGCGCAGCGCCGGGATTCTATTTCTGTGCACTTACATCAGGTTGCACCAGAGCCGAGGCCATCTTTAGATGATCCTTTGACTGGAAACGCGGGGAGGGAAGAAGAACAAAGAACAGATAGAGGAAAGAGGGCAGGAGAGAGGGGGGGAGAGAGAGAGAGAGAGAGAGAGAGAGAGAAGGGGAGGAGAGTTTATGATGCTCCCTCGACATTCTATTTGTTTGCTTTTTTTGCCTGCCGTCTGTACATCCGTGTATCTCCCAAACATTTAGTCTGTCACTCTCACATGTCTCCATCTGTCTCCACCTCTGATTCCCTCTCTTCACATCCCTCTATCGTGTCCACATCTCTTTCTTCCTTCTCCATCTAAGAATCTATCTCTTTCATGTGTCTGCTATAGGGGATTGCTAATGGTTTTTCTTTTTTGTGTGTGTGCCTCCTTTTTCAACTCTTTATAACTTTTAACTCACTTTTCACTCAGTGCTGCTGTAAAATTAAGCCTGCACAATTGTCCCAGATGTGCATGCCTGCGTGTGTGTGTGTGTGCGTGCGTGTGTGGGGGTGTGTGTGTGTGTGTCAGAAAGAGAGAGAAGAGTTTTTACCCCGTCGCCCCCTCCATTCAGCTCCACCTCATTGACTCATCGTAGAGCTCTTTGACGGCCCATTGACTTTATCAAGCCTTCAACAAAAAGTCACTCTCTCTCTTTCTTTCTTATTGAACCCTTCAGCACACACACACACACAAACTCACATTGGCTCTGTCCCACACAAAACTGGCTCACCGCTCCATTAAAATCCTCTTAGCAAACCATTTTCTCCCAATAAGCATTGTCCGAGTATTTTCCTTGTTAATGTGCCTCTTGGTTGCCTCTTTCGAATAAGACCCTCTATACTGGCTCCTAAACGAGGCGTTATTCATCAAGGTCCTGAACAGGAGGTGAAGAAAGGAAGTGCGAGGGGTTCACAGAGGATGGAAGGGTGCGAGCAAGAGAGGAGTTTTTAGAACATCATCATCTGTCGTCATCATCAGGCTTTTTCTTGTTATTTCTTTCCAGAAGCGGAGAACTTTTTGTGGCAAAACAATTTGCCAAAGAGGTACGATTACAGCTTTTGGAGACTAGACGGACGTAAACAATGACCCCCGTTTCGCCGGTGGAATTTTACTGAGGCTTATTGAGATGGTGAGAGTTGAAGCGATTCCTTAATATCTGGGATATGATGGGAAAAGAGAGAGAGAAATAGAGGAAGATCAGAATCAAGCTGCACTGATCTCAACTTACTGTATTTTTCAACGGTTTGGTCTGTCTGTCTATCTATCTATCTATCTATCTATCTATCTATCTATCTATCTATCTATCTATCTATCTATCTATCTATCTATCTATCTATCTTAGGGGAAGGTGGGACTTGGAAGATGATTTGGCAATAATGTTGAGATGTTTCTTCCGGGGTAAAAGAGACATGCATATTATTTTAATTTTTAATGAAATGTGTGTGTGTGTGTGTGTGTGTGTGTGTGTGTGTGTGTGTGTGTGTGTGTGTGTGTGTGTGCCTGCGTGCGTGCGTGCGGGCTCTTGCAGATGCCTGCAAGCTGACAAGGAGTGAAAGCCCAGGCATATGTTAATCAGATGTTGTGATGGCAGCGCAGAAGGAGAGAGGGAGAGGAAGGGAACTAGAGGAACGAGTTGAGAACAGAAGGGCAGAGCGCAGACAGAGGAGAGGAGGGAAAGAAGGGAGAGAAAGAGAGAAAGAGGAGTGGGAGGGGAAAAGGGGGAGGTGGAGAGGAGGCAGGGAAAACAAGATGAGCGAGTTCCAGGAGTCGATTTTATGTCATTTTCAGCTCTGGTGTAAAAAGTGTTGTGAATATTGAATATTGCCGGATATTGAGTATCATGGGGAAAATAAATATGACAAAAACATAACTGAAATAATCCTGTGGACGTATCTTAGCGCCTTGGTGTTATCGATCAATTATTCCGCTCGTACGACGCCATAAAATGAGCGAGGGAGGAGAGGGAGAAGTAGAAGGGCATGATAGAAAGAAAGAACGAGAGAGGAGAGGAGGAGGGAAAAAGAGAAAAAAGATGTGGACCATCGCCACCCGGGAGAGTTCAGACGGGGCCAGTGAAGTGGGAGACGGGGGCTCCAAATGGATTTTCCTTGTTTGTAATGAGGCTACCACCACCACCACCACCACCACCACCACGGCCACGGCCACGGTACAGGGTGTTTAGGGGTTTGGGGGGGGGGGTGAAGGTCAGAGGGAGGGGAATGGGGGAGGGGGGAGGGGGCGTGCAAGGAGATGGACGGACTGAAGAAGGAGGGAGAAATGGAAGGGGAGATGGGGGAGTGAAACTGTTGAACTGGGACATTGTTTGATGGTGGATCTCCTCCTGATGGTTGGTGGTTCGGCGTCAGGGAGGGCGAGAGAGAGAGAGAGATGGATGAGAGAAGAGGAGTCTGTAATTGCAAGTGCCCGTTGGGGGTTGCTATCTTGGGAGCGGCTCGGGTGAAATAATTGGACGGAGGAGAAGAAAACAGAAGAGAGAGGCTTAACGAGGTGGTGCGATCTGGATTAAAAGTGGTGGAGAAGCGGCGCGACGTTCTATGTTTCCAGAATTCTGACTGTAATTAATGTCACACGAGCCTACAAAGTAGTCAATGCAGTAAACAGAGGAATTTCATTGAAGCATCACTCGAAATCGAAAGCGAAGCTCTTCAGATGACCTTTCCATTATTCCAGTGGTGGTGCAAAGGGTTTGAAATGAGGAACTTTGGAAGGAAAAGGGGAAAGAGGACGAGAGACCTTCACCCGAGGTACAAGTGAAGTCAGTGACCATTTTTTGCTTCTCTTTGATCTGAGCGACACCGTTCTGAACCCATGTTACCTCCCCAGGCCTCTACACTCCTCCACTCTTCATTTCTGCCTCCTGTCTTGCCTCCCTCTGCTCTCTCATTATTTTTATCTCCTCTACTCTCGTCTCGTTTCACCAGTTTTCCCCTCTTTCTCCATGATTTATTCTCTATCCCTCCTGCTCTCTTATTTACTTTTGATGAAGTCAACTACTATTCCAGCTACTCTGTTGCCTTTATTTTGTCCTTGATTCTCCTTCTCCTCCTTTAAAAGAAAATAGCATCAAGTCCCAGCTGGATGGAGGGATGTTTCTTGTCTACCCAATACGTTGTTATTAAGGAGAATAAACCAATTGATTGAAATAAAAGGTTGATATTTGTTAAAGAAGTGAAATATGTGGCGCAATGTAGATTTAATAACCATTTTATAGTGTGAAATGATAGAGGGAGGTAAGGAGAGCAAAACAGAGAGAGCAAAAGAGCAAGTTAGTGTGAGGGAGAGAGAGTGAGAGTAAAAGGAAAAACAAGGGCAGGGAATGAAGCAAAGGGAGTCAGAGGCAGAACACAGATGGTGAGCTGTCAGCGGCCGGCTGTGTGCGCACGTGCACGTACGAGTGTGACAGTGTGTGCCTCCATGTCGGTGTGTGTGTGTGTGTGTGTGTGTGTGTGTGTGTGTGTGTGTGTGTGTGTGTGTGTGTGTGTGTTTGTGTTTGCTCTTCATACTATTCATATCATGCATATTTCCGAATTCCGCCTATGTACTGTAGGTTTTGTCTCTGCCTGTGTGCGTCCTTCTGTGCGTGTGTGTGCACGGAGCAGAGGAGCGTGCACGTGGAGGTTCTTCCCAGATGGCGCTGGCAGACAGACTGCAGGGCTGGCAGAGTTGGCACAGCTTCCCAGCGCACAGTTGGCACCGCCTGCCACCATGCTCTCTGCCATGTAGCAGGGCGAGGGCACCCGCTGCCAGCAGCACGGGCTGCTCAATGACTGAAGACTGACTGACTGACTGACTGACTGACTGACTGACTGAAGACTGCGTAACTGACCGACTGACTGACTGACTGACTGACTGACTGACTGACTGACTGACTGACTGACTGACTGACTGAAGACTGTGTAACTGACCGACTGACTGACTGACTGACTGGCTGGATGACTGACACACTGGCTGAATGGCTGGCTGGCTGGCTGGCTGACTGACTGACTGATAGGCTTAGTCCTTCTTCTCTCTGAGCCAGTCAATATTGAATTATATATATACTATTATATATTAAATACCTAAAAGGCAGTGGTGGAAAGTACCCAAGTACAAGAACTGTATTTGTGTACTTTTTGCAAGCAGGCCTGTACTTCTACTACTGTACATTTTTAACATGATTATCTTTCTTAATTTTTTTTTTTAATTACTATTACAAGGAAGAGCCAGGACTTTCTTTTTGTGGGACTTTCACTTTCACTAGAGTCATTTTGCCTCAGGACATCTGTGCTGTCACCAGTTAAAAGTCTCACTACCGCTTCCATGATTAGAAAATGGGATTTTCTTTCCCTCATCATTCTACTTTCATAGAAACAGCACACCTGTTTTTTAAAGACACTGTTTTGGGTGGAAAAAAAAAAAACAGCACTTCATCAGCTCCG
>NC_137193.1:22803457-22813457 GCF_960531495.2 Zeus faber
GGGGGGGTTAACTGACAGTAATTTCCAACACATGGCAGCCGTCATGTGTTGGCAGGCAGGATCCATCCTTTCTTTACTGCATTTAACTCTCTGCCTTGTTGATGTTTTTTTTTTTTCTCTCTTTTGCTGTAATTCTGTCTTTCTTTATTTTATGCTCCTTTCCTCTCCTCTTTCTCTTCTATTCCCTCCCAATGTTCCCTCTAGCACAGATTTCATCCCCTGTATCGATGGTAGAGGTCAAGTTATTTCCAATAGAAAGTGCTACTATTGCATGTGTTGATCAATCCACAGGCAATCTGTGTGTGTGTGTGTGTGTGTGTGTGTGTGTGTGTGTGTGTGTGTGTGTGTGTGTGTGTGTGTGTGTGTGTGTGTGTGTGTGTGTGTGTGTGTGTGTGTGTGTGTGTGTGTGTGTGTGTGTGTGTGTGTGTGTGTGTGTGTGTGTGTGTGTGTGTGTGTGTGTGTTGGTTGACTGGGTTCCCTTGGCTCTGTGGCAGTGGGAGCGATCTAAGCAGAATGGAACACCCTGATCTACAATAAGTGCCAGTAGGGCTCAGGGTTCAGTTGGATGATTGTCGGCCCAATAAACTTGAACTAACACAGAATTTATTTTTCTCATTGTCAGCTTGCATAGGGTGATCACAACATCTTGAAATACCTGATGACAAGGTCAATATTTGATTTAAGTTATTCAAGGTAATGTTTTTTGTTTTTTTTTACACATGAGGACATTTCCCTCCATTATTATCCTGATCATGGATCCCCAATGGATACAGCCCCACTTACTCTGTTCCTCTAAAGGCAGTATGTGTGCGGTTAAAAACCTCTGGCCAAAGTATTCTAACCAACCTAAAAATGGCCAAATGCAACAAGGAGCGATGCCAGCTGTCCATAGAATATTAGTAAACTCTCTTTCTCTCTCGCTCTCTCTTTCCTTAATTTCCATTACTTTCCTCGACCATCCTCTTTTTCTTTTTTCTTTTTTTTTTAACAATACCCCATAGCTCAATTGCACTTGGCAACGTGATGTAGTGGGAATCGGCTCGATTTGAGGGGATGTGTAACGGGCACAGTGAATCACTTTTATTGTTCCTTAACACTTCCTTTCCTTCTTCTCTCTCTCTCTCTCTCTCTCTCTCTTTCACTCTCTAACTCTCTTTCTCTCTCTCTCTCTCTCTCGCTCTCTCTCTCTCTTTCTCTCCCTCTCTGTCTCTCTCCCTTTCAGGTTTTTCCCATATCACTGTCTCTTTCTTAACAGATGGGCAAAACAGACGTTTACTATAAATCCATTTCTGAGTAAAGAAGGACTTCCTCTTATGCACCACATATGTTTTATTGTTCAGCGAAGGTGTGTGTGTGTGTGTGTGTGTGTGTGTGGGTGTGTGTGTGTGTGTGTGTGTGTGTGTGTGTGTGTGTGTGTGTGTGTGTGTGTGTGTGTGTGTGTGTGTGTGTGTGTGTGTGGAATGGATGGGTTTGACCAAGAACCAAACATGGTGTTGCCTTCGTGAACACAGATACTGTATGTAGCCTGAGACTTTTGTCCACGCCGAGCATGAGCAAAACTGTGTGGTTGGAAAGAAGTAAATGTCCATGTGTAGCTACAAGGTTCTCTTTCAAAATTGAAGGGACCCGTAATTTACATAGTGGATTAAAATATCAAAGAAATCCATCCATCTATCTATCTAGAAAGTATAAAGTAATACAAGCAATGAGATTAAATGCAATCACAATTAAATATGGAATTCATAATGAACCATCTGTAATAATAATCCTTCCAAACAGCTCCCATGTGCATTATTCATATAAATAAACATCACATAAACAATCACATAAACTCTTGTGGAGTTAGTCCGATATATCCATCCAAACATATTACTGGACAAATTTTTGTAATTCGCTTTGGACAAAAGTGACTTCTAAAAAATGACCTCATGTAATGTCATGTAACATTGCAACCTTTTCACTTGGCTTCCAAACAGAAAGTCTTCGTAAAAACCGTGTTTTGGGAAACCTTTCTCCCCCACAATGTGACAGGTGGCATTTGAAGAAAACCACAAATAGACCTAAACAATCCAAAACGTCAACATGTCCCATTTTAAAACCCCTCTGGAGCTGCTGTGTTACCGCTGAGCGTGTCTGCTCACACCCCAAAAAAAGAAGCCCCCGCATCATTAAATGCTGCTGGGAGAGGGAGCGTGGAGGGAAGGAGAGAGGGTAGGAAAGGAGCAGGGAAACAGGAACACAAGCTCGCCGAGAGGGAATGTTCTGTAATGGTGGCATTTGTGGTTTTAGTGCAAAAGTATAAAGTAAGAAGCAAAAGGTGAGGAAGAGAGAAAGAGGGGCGTGGAGAAGAGCAAGAGAAGCAGAGAAAAAATGAAAGAGAGAGAACCATAAGTAAAGATGTGTGAAGGGACAAACTGACGATGGCTTTCCCTCTCCACGGCTACTTCTGACTTTCTGAAAGGAAATGAAAAAGAGGGAATTCAGATCCCCAAGCTGGTATGTGTGTGTGTGTGTGTGTGTGTGTGTGTGTGTGTGTGTGTGTGTGTGTGTGTGTGTGTGTGTGTGTGTGTGTGTGAGAGAGTGTGTGTGTGTGTGTGTGTGTGTGTGCATGTTTTCCTGCAGTTGTGTTCCTTTCTTTGTCTTCAAACAATGTGCTTGCATGCACGTGTGTGTGTGTGTGTGTGTGTGTGTGTGTGTGTGTGTGTGTGTGTGTGTGTGTGTGGGTGGGTGGGTGTGTGTGTGTGTGTGTGTGTGCATGCGTGTTCACGATGGGGTGTTGCATCCATACATCTTCTTGACAAGTAGGTAGAGTTTGACGGGACATGCCTTGCTTATTGCTCCATCTGGTCGCCGATTGGTTGGTGTGTGTGTGTGTGTGTGTGTGTGTGTGTGTGTGTGTGCGTGTGCGTGCGTGTGTGCGTGTGTGCGTGTGTGTGTGTGTGTGTGGAATGTGAGAAAGGGATGTTACATACATACAGATATTCTGTCTCTCTCCCACCGTGCACTCCGGCTGAATAGTAATTTCATTCACCTGTCCCTTGACAATGAATGCTCCTTTACAAATCCAAAACCCCTTTATTTTATTTTATTCTGCACTTTTACCTATTTTGTCTGGGTCTCCTACTCCTGCGCCGCTCCTGTACTCACTGTGTGTGTGTGTGTGTGTGTGTGTGTGTGTGTGTGTGTGTGTGTGTGTGTGTGTGTGTGTGTGTGTGCGTACATGCCAGTTTGCCTATGCATCTCTGCTCGGAAGTGCCACCACGCTGAGAAATTGGTGTCCTGTGGATACTAGCGGTCAATTGTGGTCTTTCCGTTCCTTGAGATCTTGATGCTTTTCACATTAGCGGCTCTCCGTTCTACGCGAGTTTTTATTCCCTCTTGCATGTGGGATGCTATAGCGAGGAGTCTATATTCATCTATCAAACAAACTCCATTATGAAAATACTTAATGTCTTCCCTCAAATACAGCCGCGCTCACTCACAAAGACGCCATCGCACACTAAATTGTCGATGTCACCGTCATCTTCTCGGGGAGAAATTCACCCAGCGTGATTGAAATCCATTGTCACTTTGAAAAATGCCATTTGCCTGGATGAAGTAGTTTCAAGTGGAATATTACTGCCACTGTTATCATATCGTTTTATGCTACTTCATTTCCACACACACACACACACACACACACACACACACACACATAGAAAAGCAATTCAGGCATAGAAAACATATAAGGTACACTGTGAGAATATGACTCCCCAGGTTTACATCACTGTAGTCTCCATAAATGACACTAAAATATCCAGCAAGGCAATGGCATCCCTGTTCGACTCCAGACGCCAAAGCCGGAATGATCTCACAGAAGGGTGGTGCATCATGATGTAAATGCTTGACAGTATTTCTGGAAATAATAGTGGGCTAACCAGGTCCTTTTCTCTCCTCATTGGCCAGACTCTCTGGGACTCTGCTCCTTCCAGATATAGGGTTTGTTGCAACCACCGTGTTTCAAGTGAGTGATGTAACTTGTATGTAACCTCAAAAAGACACATATTGCAAGTCAGTAAGGGGATGAAATCTTTTTTATTAATTTTTTTTTTTTTTTTTTTTTTTTTAACTTCTGTGAACCCGGCGTGAAGAAAAAACAAGTGAGAGCGAAAGAGAAAGAAATCCAACAAACACTGAGTATCACGTAACTGTGGAGGATGCAACAGGCTGATGTAAGCGTGTAGACACACTAAACTTTTTGAGTGGCAGGTGGACGGGAGCTTACCTAATTTCGAGGATCCCTCTTAGATTTTAGAAAGCAAAAGGGAGTGGGTGCGAGAGCGCTGCCCTGGTTTTACCCCCACTAGTCAGCCTGTGTGAAAGGATTTGCTTAAAAGATTCAAGATTCAAGATTAAAGACATTTATTTGTCACATACTGTACATATACATACTTTCATACATATATGCAGTGAAATGTCAATGCAACGCACCCGGTGATTACACACAATATGTCCTAGACTGAACACAGTAGCTACCTAGAAAATACTACTACTACTCCAACTAACTCATTCCTAAAACTTAATGCAGTAAGTCGAATGCTATAGAATAAAATAAAAATATCTAGAATAAAATCAAATAAAATCAATAAGAACTCAAGGGTAATGCAGGGTGGGGGTACAGATTAGATAAAGGGAATAGGCTATTTATGTATATACAGATATGTGCATCAAAGTGGCATGTGAATTAAGTGAGGTAGTGTTTGTGTGATTTACAGCACAGTATACAACAGTACGGCACAGCAATAAGTAGATGATAAGTAACACCGAACAACCCAGAACAGTGACACAGTATGCAGTACAGTATGCTACATACAGTACCGAAGGTAGTGGAGCCTTGACAGTTGTTACAGCTTGCGGGAAAAACTCTGTCTCAGTCTCTCTGTTCTCGCTGTGTGACTGCGGAGGCGCTTGCCTGACCGCAGCAGCTGGAACAGTCTGTTGTTGGGGTGGTGAGTATCCTTCATGATCCTGCGTGATCTGCTACTACACCTCCTGGTGTATAGGTCCTGCAGGGAGGGCAGTGTAGTTACAGTGGTACGTTCAGCTGAACATACCATCCTCTGCAGGTCCTGCCTGTCCTGAGCAGTACAGTTCCCCAACCAGGCAGTGATGTTGCCTGTCAGGATGCTCTCCACCGCTCCACAGTAGAAGGACTTGAGGATCCTCACCGAGACCCGGAATTTCCTCAGCTGCCTGAGGTGGAAAAGACGCTGCCTCTCCTTTCTCACCAGAGTGTCTGTTTGTAAAGTCCATGTTAAATCCTCCGTGATGTGGACTCCCAGGTACTCGAAGGTGCTCACCCTGTTGACAGAAGTCTCATTAATCACCAAGGGCATGTGTGTCCTAAACCACGCCTAAAGTCCACAATCAGCTCCTTAGTTTTGCTGACGTTCAGGTGGAGGCTTTTGTCCTTGCACCAGAGTGACAGGTCAGCCACCTCCTCTCGGTAGGGCTTCTCACCGCCGTCGGTGATCAGGCCCACGACAACGGTGTCATCAGCAAACTTGATGATGATGTTGGAGCTAGACCTGGCCACACAATCATGTGTGTACAGGGAGTACAGTAGGGGGCTGAGAGCGCAGCCCTGGGGGGATCCTGTGTTCAGGTTGAGGGAGCTGGACATGTGCCTCCCCACCCTAACCACCTGGGGCCGGACTGAGAGGAAGTCCAGGATCCAGGCACACAGCGGCGTATTCAGTCCAAGCTCCTTCAGCTTGACAGCCTATGACTAGACTATGGTATTGAAAGCTGAACTATCTATGAACAGCAATCTCACATAGGCCCCCTTCCGGCCATCCAGGTGCGTGAGCGTGGTGTGCAGTACCTGGGAGACCGCGTCATCCAAGGTGGGTCCAAGGTGCGGGGGAGGGAGGCGCAGATGTATTCCTTAATCAGCCTCTCGAAGCACTTCATCACCACCGAGGTGAGGGCCACCAGACTGTAGTCATTCAGGCAGGCAGGACAGGAATGTCGGGGACAGGAATGTCGGTGGACCCCTTGAAGCAGGACGGGACCACTGAAAATCAAGTGGTCTGAACATATTTGAACCAGCCTAGCCATTATCATTATCGTGCACTTTTTGTGTTTAAAGTCAATATATAATTAACAACAGTTGACAGTAGCCCTCTGGGTAATTAAATAAAGTCCTGGAATCGCCCTATTACTATATGAGCTGGTTAGATATCAGCCCAGCTACTAATCAGATCACCGAAACTCACCAAAAGCAACACAGACTTGATAAGCCCGTAGTTCCGGGCTTTATCAGTGTCCTCTGCAGGTTTAATGTGCTCACAGTTGGCTCCGCTCCCTGTGTGGAATCCACCGGGGACTCTGAGTTGAACAAACACATAATACAAGAGGCTCTTCTCTTCCTTTCATAGCTAATTGCCGTCTTCTCCAGCCGCCCCCCTTTCACCCCTTTCAATCCATTACGACCCGGGGCCGCTTCCTGAGAAGTCGTAAAGTGAGTTAATCAAAGTCAAAGCACTCATCACCTCTATCCATTACAGCTCCAACATCGATAACCGCCTGTGAAAGGCCGTCCGTGAACACCGGACAGGCTTCCGCCTCCAGCACGGGAGCGCGTTAAGGCAGCAACGTGACTAATAAATGGACTATAGATGAGCATTAAATGCAGCCATTAACTTTACGTACGTACTGTATTAAGTGAGCGGCGGAGGCTCATCTTTGTTTCCCAAGGTTGTTTAAAGACGCCCTGGCTACCAAGGTATTTTTCTTCCGAAAGGATGGATGGATGTTTGATGGAGAGATCTAGCTTGGCGGTTTCTCCCACACACACACACACGCATATTTATTTATATCTGGTAGAGCATACAGCCGCGAGCATCAGCCTGTTTCTAATCATGGCTTTGAGATAATGGCTTTGAGATATGTGTGTTTCTTTGCTCTCGGACTGCGAGGCATGCTCTCTTATCGATTCAAGTTCACGGCGATTATCGGGGGGAACGGCTGAGTGCGGCCCTCCTTGGTTAGCACGGAGTTATTGATTTTATTCTCCCTGATTCACAGGGCTCTCAATCAAAACACAGATGAAGACGGTGTTTACCATTCACCCGCGTGCATTTGTGTGTGTGTGTGTGCGGTGTGTGTGTGTGTGTGTGTGTGTGTGTGTGTGTGTGTGTGTGTGTGTGTGTGTGTGTGTGTGTGTGTGTGTGTGTGTGTGTGTGTGTGTGTGTGTGTGTGTGTGTGTGTGTGTGTGTGTGTGCGTGTGTGCGTGTGTGTGTGTGTGTGTATGTGCATGATTGAGGGAGAGATTGAGGGAGGAGAGAGTCGGCGGGTGTGAATGCATTTCATATACTGACGCTGCACTATCAATTTCACACTCACCCTTACTCTCTCTATCCTTCATCTTCGCCACCGGAGGGACTGCGGATGAGTTTCGCGTGCTTTGCAAGGGGGTTATGTTTCTCTGATCTCCGCCAGGCAACCGCCTTCCAATCACAGGGCTGACCCACGTGTTAATCCCCAATTACAAGCCAGTAACCAAATGCAGCTTTTCATATCGCTGCCGGGCCCGCACTGCCGTACGGGAGCTTTAAATGGAGCCTTTCTGCAGATTTTCCTGTTTTGTTTTGTTTTTCCCAGTCCAAACCTCAGTACCTTGTGTCAGGCTGCTTTAATTTGAAATGGATCTTTGCGGGTTTTAAAGAAAATGTTGTATAGATTATTAGAGCAGTATCCCGGACACCACACAGTTAAACACTTAAACATCTACTTGCAGGGGCCGAGGTGCAAAGTAAACAATGAGTGCTGCTGTTAACTGCTTCATTTCAAACTCCTGGTGTGACTCCCACGTCTGCACGATCAATTTCCTCCATCTAGCTTCAAAGATTATGGCAATTAGGATGATTTGGCACCTAGTTTGACATCCTATTATTTAATAATAATAAATAATAGGATGGTTACCTGGGCCAAATGTCAGCCCGCAGTTATAAAGGCAAAATATATAGCATTATGGAAAACCTGAGTTCAAGGTTTCATAAAAGTAGAGAAAGTACAACCATGTGTGATACGGTGGCTCTACTCTTATTTAGCTTGGGCTTGTTAAAACTTATACATGGAATGACTGGGGAAAATGATGAACTGCCTCAGGTCTTGTCACTCGGCCTTCCCTTTAATGACTGTATTTTCCTAGCTTCTATCCTAGCCAGACGTACAGGATTGGACAGCTGGCGGGCTCCGGTAACGTTAAATACACCCACAGGTCATTCTGCAATATGTTCAAATTGTAAAATAAATAGTCGCGAGCAGACCTTCAGCTCCCGTCAAATTAGAATGGTTAAATATCTCTCGTGCTGTTCAGGTTAAAGATGTCAAAGAGCGGTGTCTAGGCAGCAGCTCCTAAAAAACAGAGTGAAGGAGTAAAAGAGAGAGAGAGAGAGAGAGAGAGAGAGAGAGAGAGAGAGAGAGAGAGAGAGAGAGAGAGAGAGTTTATCAGTGCCAGGCACATAGAGACTCTGGTGAAAGCACAGTATAGATTAGTGCTTCGGCGCCAATCTCTTCCCTGTCTCAGCCTTTCCTTTATCTCCTCGCACTCCTCTCTCTTAACGTCTCATCGCTTAACGTCTCCTTTTGCCTCGGGTCTTTTTTTTTAAATTTGCTATCAAATTATAAAACCTGGCACCGTCGGAGTAAAAACACATAACAAATTATAAGTTACTTTATAGGGTCGGGTCAATAGACTAGTAAAAGCCTATAGTGCAATAACTTGTCTTGTTTTATTGAAGAATCGGAGACACAAGAAGGTTTGGTAATTAGGTTAATAGAGTTATAAAGTTGTTCCACAAAACTTTGTATCCTAAACCCAATTTCACTGTCCAATCCCACTCGGAATGAGTTCATTCAGTCTTCACCACAATTAATAGTCCAGAAAGAGTCCAGAAAATAGTGAAAAATGTTAATTCCAACAAATGTACCAAATGGCTATAAATGTAAATTTAAAATGAAGCTGTTAAGGGTAATTCACATAGAGAGATAGATCAAATATCACATAAAAAAATGGCTGAATAATAAAGTCATAAGATAAGGTGATATACAATAACCCTCAACATGAACTATACTCAATCTCAAATAATTACAATAGAAGATTTACCAGAAAAGAAACAATAACAAGATGGTAATATACACTAAACCTCATCTTAGACAATAAACATTTATATATATAAACTTAAAAATTAACAAAATAAATACATAACCTATAAAAAATAAACAGGAAAACCATCTGATAGCATTGCTCCGATCCCTGTTTCCATCCCCAGCTCTTCTTCCCGACCCTTCCCGCTCCGGCTCCACCTCTAAGTGGCCCCTCTGGTCCCCAGGCCGCTCTAAGTGCCACTGTGCTGGGAGCCGGATCCCTCCAGTCTTCCCAGTGGCTTTATCAGCCGGCGGCCCCACCTCGGAAGGCTCTGGAGGAGCCACGGTCAGAGGGGACCTTCTGCGGTTAATCGGCAGAGAGGGCCGGGGCCCTCCATCTGGGAAACAGATGTGGGAGCGCTCCCTTCTGTTCTCTGCCCTTCCTTCCTTCTCCTTTGGCCATGTCTGGCGCACATTCATATGGATCTGTTTGCTACGTGATCCTCTTTGTTGCTCTTCGAGAACCCCGCTAGTTCCAAACCATTTTGCTATTATCTTCTGATATACTGTAGTGTGAAGAGATTTCATTTGAGAGAGGGTGCCTTTCTGATCTTAACATTCACTTTCCGCTCTCATAGAAAGCCGTCCTCAGATCCATATGTTACAAGCTTGAATTATTCCGGTCTTTCCTAGTGACCGGCTCCAATTATTTGTGCTTGTTTGTCAAGCTGGGGAAGGAATGGAACTGTTTACGGACTCCTAAAACAAAGTCATGGAAGGCTGTCCACCGAGCTTTTAAGAGACGGCTTCACCCCCCCCCCCCCACCCCCGCACCCCCGCACCCCCGGTCCGCCTCCGAAAGCCTCCG
>NC_137193.1:22815957-22823457 GCF_960531495.2 Zeus faber
ATCAAAGGCTCAGAGGGCGCGTGGTTCAAAGCCCTCCCTGTCATTGGAAGCTCGTTGTGTTGCGACAGAACGCGGAAGCGTTATTTTGTCCCCTCTCTCCCCCTATTTCTTTTGTTCTTCCTTTGTCTGCCGCTTTCTCGTCCTCATTTGCGTTTTTCCAACCTTCTCTCCCTCTCCCTCTCTCTCTCTCTCTCTCTCTCTCTCTCTCGCGCTCGCCATCGCTCTTTCTCCGGGGCAGAGTGAGGACGGCTCCCTCTCCACAATTAACGCCGGGGCTTCCATTGCTCTCTCATTACACACGCCAAAGGTTTCAACAAAGCGGTTTGCTTTGATTTCCACCACTCTGCCGTAATTGTTTCCAGATGTAGCTCGAGTATCTTGTGTCCTCTCTCTCTCTCTCTCTCTCTCTCTCTCTCTCTCTCTCTCTCGTCGCTCACCCTTTCTCTCCCTAGTTCTTCCCCCCTTGTCTCCCCGCCGCTTTACAGTGGCGAGTTTGGATGGCGGCCAGAGTGTGTGTGTGTGTGTGTGTGTGTGTGTGTGTGTGTGTGTGTGTGTGTGTGTGTGTGTGTGTGTGTGTTGGGGGGGTTGTACAAAACCCTAATCTTATTAGAGAGAAAGCTTTATACTGCCTGGTTCCCCGCTTCCCCTCCTCCTCCACAGCGACTCGGGGGGTCGTGCTGTCCCCTCTTGTTTAGACTGGTGGGGCGGGAGGACAGGGGGGGAGGAAAGGGCGGGAGGACAGGGGGGGAGGAAAGGGCGGAGGAAAGGGGGGTAGGAAATGTCTCAGAATGCGAGGGATGCCAGAGGTTCAAAGGAGCCGCGCTGATAGGAAACAAATGTCAAGGACATCCCACATCCCATCTCGGTGGCAGGGACTTTGCAACGTCTTTTACAAACTATACTCAAGGTTCTCATTTCAGTCGCCCCCGTCAATCAACACTCATCCAGAGTTTCACAACAGAATATTCTTACATCAATGGGAGGCTTCCAAAAGTCTTGCAGTGCAGTGTGGTCCCCCCTCCACGAACCAGACGGCAAAGTGTCTTTTCCTCTGTCGGCTTGTCGTGTTGGTTTCGACGCTGCCATAGCAGTGAGTGCCATCGGCGAGCTGGCTTGTCCTGATTTTTTTTATAGCTACCAAAAATGGAGGGAAAACATTTACATCTTTTTGTTGTAAATGATGAGTTTTATGTTAAATATGTACTGCGAACAATCCACTTCCTGTGGTGACGGTCTGTCGCTGATGCATGGTATGACATTCCCCAAACAGCTGCATTCGCCACGAGGGGGCGTAGGGTTGGAGGAGCCCCCCGCCCCCCAATTGACTTGGATTGGACCAACATCAGAAGCTTTGTTTTCGGTTGTTTACACACTGCACATTAGCTCTCTTGTGTCTCCCGGTCCCTTGCAGTAACCAACGGAAGCAGCCACTCCCCCACGGCGCTCAATGGCGCCCCCTCTCCGCCCAACGGCTACAGCAACGGCCCCAGCTCGTCGTCCTCGTCCTCGCTGGCCAATCAGCAGCTTCCCCCGGCGTGCGGCGCGCGGCAGCTCAGCAAGCTGAAGCGCTTCCTCACCACGCTGCAGCAGTTCGGGAACGACATCTCGCCCGAGATCGGCGAGCGCGTCCGGACACTCGTTCTGGGGCTCGTGGTGAGTGGTTGTGGATCTTTCGGGGGTTCATAATTCTGGGCTATTTAATAAGTGTTCCCTTTTTTCTATTTATAGTTCTCACTGGGTTATTCCTAAGGGTGTTCCTTTCATGAGTCTAAAAACATGACTAAATCACAGAGGAATGAATGATTGTCATTTTGATCGTTCTGAAGGTTCTTCCAAAGCCATATGTTAACCTACGCTCTATATCTGGATTATTCAGAACATTATAATAGATAAATGGGATCATACTCCGTTTAAAACTGCCAGAATTGCATTTAGACAATTCTGGTTAAAATTGATTCAAATGAAAAGTGGAGATTTCAACTCCTCTGTGTCTATGTCTATACAACACTCAAAAAAAGTATTAATAAATATAGCTGCAAGCAGCAATACACAGGGTCCAGTTTAGTCGTGTTAGGTGCATTTTACAGTTTTCCAGGTTCTCTGGAACACAGCACAATTCTCCAAGTTTACATTGAAGGCTGCATCGTCTCTCCCAGTCTGTGGCCTCCTGGTTGCTCATCTCGCAAAGCAATGCGGTCTACGCAGCGCAACTCTCGGAATGGGAATGAGCACCCAGGGACGGAAATTAGACTTAAATACATTGGTTCATGATGTCACAAAGCGTCCCGCTCCTCAAACGAATCAAACCGCCGTCAACGTTCTTCTACTTCCAGCAAAATTCAGACAGTTTTTCCATTCATTTCTGCTCCAAATGTACATTGATAAAAACTCGACGACAAGACGTCTGAAACATCAAGTTCTAACGAGACCTCAACCATATCTGTGCGTACTGTGGTTGTCGTCTTCCAGATACTTTTACCCTGAAAAACACCAAAATTAAAAATAAAAAAAGAACCTGCGGGCCGGACCCCTAATAATATTAATAATACTACTACTACTACTACTACTACTACTACTACTACTACTAATAATAATAATAATAATAATAATAATTGATAATAATAATGACAATAATAATAATAATGAATAATAATGATAAGGATGGTGGTAATAATATATATAGTAAGCATTTTTTACACACAATAACCTCACACATTATAAGATATAATTTACAAACTGCGTAATTAGACAGCATCTATTCCAAATGACAACGCCAAATGTTTTGGTGTAATTCATGCAGGAATTATTTACTTCAGGCCTGTGTGATCTGAGAATATTTGAGTACAAGAGAGCGAGGGAATATGGAAATTGTGACAGAATGCTTCACGGAGCAGGAGGAGGAGGAGGAGGAGGGGAGGTTTTATTTTTAATTTTTTAATTAACCACACAGAGCATAGCCTCCTTTTTTGGCTTTGCAGTGTTTGTCTTCCTTAGGCCTCTCCCTCTCTCTCGCCTCCTCTCCTGTGTCCTTTTGGGTTTTAATACCTCTGCCACCCCACCACCCACCCCCCTCTATCCCTCTCTCTTTGAGAAGAGTGACACCGTTAATTAGCTAGTTGTGCGGCGAAGAGAGGGAGCAAGGGAGCCAGGGAGGCTCCACTCGCTGTCAAGAACATCCCAACGCAATCTGGGCGAACAGATGTAAAGCCTGAACGCAACAAAACTCAGGTCTGGGAAATAACACAAGAGTACGGGTGGAAATAATAAGAATAAGAACAAGAAAAAAAGAAGAAAGATTTTTTTGTTGTTGTTGTTGTTTTGTTTGTCTTGTTGGCAGGTGATTAAGTGGAATGCATGAACCACCTATAACCTCCCCAACCTCACAAAACAAACACACACACACACACACACACACACACACACACACACACACACACATACACTTTTGCCTGTCAGTGAAAGAGAAGCAAGAGCCAGCAGGAGGGAGATAAATATAACCCAAACATTCACACACACACACGCACACACGCACACACGCAAACACGCACACACGCACACACATACACACACACACACCCAGACACACACACACACACACACGCGCACACACACACAGTAAAACACCCAAAAGTGCTATCTCTCTTCTGCGTCTAGGGCGTCTTTTTGGACCGACCAATTCCCAGTTCCTACTCTGTCCTATGACGGGAAGCCTGGAAACCTCTGAGCTCAGGGCAGCACTCGCATACGTTTTGCACAGGACTGATATTTGCAGCGTTCCTTTGATAGGTTTTGTCTATTTAAAAAATATCCACGCTCAATGTTTTGTTCTTCTAAAGGATTTTAAAACATTTGTGGCCGATACAGTGGGTTTTCTTTTAATGTTCTGAACTCGATGCATATGTGTTTTCTCGTCTGGTTAATTTGAGGAGATGTGTGTGTGTTCTCTGCATGTGCTTCCTATTAGAGCGCCCAAATCATTCACTCTGGGCCAGGATATAGTTTAGCTTCCAATAAGTAATATTATCACTTAATGCCTTCCACATGGATTCATGTGTTTTTCCTCTGTTCCCGCTCCCTCTCTTGCTCCATCGCTCCAGAATTCCACGCTCACCATCGAGGAGTTTCACTCCAAGCTACAAGAAGCCACCAACTTCCCCCTGCGACCTTTTGTCATTCCCTTTCTGAAGGTAAATGCAGAACTACTTCAATAAAAAAAATAAAAATACACACACACAAATGTATGGAGCGGAGCTGCAGCCAGACTGCGCGTCTGCCTGACCAAATCTGGAAAGCATTTGGGCAGCCCAGACACAGATGTGCATACTTCTGTTCGTGTTGTTTTCCCTCATCCCCTCCCCCGTCCCGCTCTGTCTCTCTCTTTCGCTCTTTTTCTCTTTCCCTTTCTCTTTTCCTCTACGTTTCGTTGTCCTATGAAAACCTTGAATCGCCCAAAAGTGAAATTACCAGAAAATACCAGCAACAGCAGCAGTTCTTAACCTCCCCTGGCTTCCTGCACTTCAGTTTGGACAATGTCCACTTTCATATCCCTGCTTCCATTCACATCGATTTTACATTTTTAAATATTTTTATTTGAGCTTAGCCCCCTTTTTGGGCGACTATTTCCCACGCGCGGAAGGAACGCGGCTCCTCGCATCCGGTCGTGAGCCTCGCCGCGGTCCATGTTTGGCTTCCCCCAAGCTGAAATTCAGGACTGTTTTTCGGGCGTGTTGTGAACGGGTGGCAGTGTGCCGGGTTTGTTTTTTTTGGTGCGGTCGCTGGGTGGACGATGACTGAGCGGAGCGGCCGGCGGTGAAGGACGCTCGGTGCAGAGGTTTCGGGTCCCGCTCTGGAATTTCGACGGAGCTGAGATCCATATCACGTCGCGCTGAGAGACGGAGGGCAGAGCACACAGCAGGCTCACTCGTTTTGGTTACCCACCTTCTCCATCCACCCCCCTTCTCCTTCTCTCTCTCTCTCTCTCTCTCTCTCTCTCCCTCCTTCTCTCCATCCTTTCGCATTCATTCACCTCCTCCGTGTGAAGAGAGCTTCTATCCGCTCTAGTGTGTGTGTGTGTGTGTGTGTGTGTGTGTGTGTGTGTGTGTGTGTGTGTGTGAGTGTGTGTGTGTGTGTGCGCCCCTCTCCCATCACTCCCCCTTTTCCTAGTGGCCCTCCTCCTTTTTTTCTTACCCTTCTTTCTCACCTTCCAATCGCTCTGTCTTTTCTATCGATCTCTTCATCCCCCCAATGTCTAGTCTCCACCTATCTTGTTCGATCTCATCGCCTCCTCTCCTCTCTTCCACTGTGTTCTCCTCCTCTCTCCTCTCCTTCTCCCTCCTTCCACCCTCCTCTCTTCCTCTCTCCTGTCCTCCTCCCCTCCTCTTCCCTCCTCTCATCTCTCCTCTCCTTCTCTTCTCTCCTCGTTTCTCTGCTCTGCTCTTCTCCTTCACCCTCTCCCCATTTCTCCTCCCCTCCCCCTCCCTCTTACATTTTCCTCCTCCCTTCGCTTCCACTCTCCGCTCTCAACTCATCTCCTCCTCTCTTCTCTCCTCCTCCTCTCCTCTCCCCTCCCGTCTCTCCTGTCTTCCATTGTCCTCCTCTCTTCCCTCCTCTCCTTTCGCCTCCTCTCCTCTCCTCTCCCTCCTTTCCTCCACTCCTCTCCCATCCTCTCTTTCACTCTCCTCCTATCCTCTCCTCTCCTCACCAGATGGTTAGTGCATCAATGGGACGGCTGCAGAATCAAAGATGCAACTCGTTTTTTTTTTCCTCGCCATCGTTCTCTCTCTCGCCCTATCCCTCTCCCTCTCTCTCTCTCTCTCTCTCGCTCTCTCTTTCTCTCTCTCTCCCACTCTCTCGCTCTCTCCCTCGTCTAATTTTAGTGTCTTCCCTCTGCGGGGCCTTTAATGCCAGCTACCATATGGCAGCAGAGAGCTGTTGGCAGCGGGGGGGGGGGGGGGCATGGAGGTGCACAGAAGCACAACTGCAACAATGCATGTCACACACACACACACACAAACACATCCATATATATAGCCCAAAGACACAGACACACAATCATCACCACACCCACTCCCACTCCCCCCTCCCCTAATTCCAAACCACAACTTAGTATCTGACCGTTTGCTGAGAGCAGGCGATGAGCTCATCGAGGGCCGTCAGAGGGAAGAGCGAGATGCTCGTCTGTTTTCTTGCTTTCTTGTTTGCTCCCGTCTCAACCGTCCGGGGCTTTGTGTTTTTTATCGTGCTTTGGTGACGCTGAATACCGCGTAATAACGTTCATAGAGACTGAGGGCGGCATCGCGAGGAGGTATATGTGCCATGTAAATACTGTAAATATTGTTTATTATAAATCCATTTTCCTGAGCCTGACTCTCATTCTGACGTATGGAATGAAGTTCAAGCCGGTGAACGTGCAGCAAAATGTTTTATTCCCGCAGCTGTAGATGTTATAATTACAGAAACAGATCACTGTACTTCATCAAGTGAAAAACGACATGGGTGTTTGAAGCACTACGCGTTTCTTGACTCAGTCTTCTTCTGAATGCATGCCATGTCTCCGGCAATTAGGATGACCTACAATTAATGAAAGACGGGTTCAGTGGGGTCAAAGCAATCTATTTTACCCTCTTTCTAGGGTAATTACAATCATAAACGATTAACGGACCATTAACTTTAGCAGGTGAATGGAGGGCCAGTGCTCTGATGATTCTAAATTTTATTTACTATAGTTACCAGAGAGGCATATTTAATGTATATTTATACATTTAAGCAAGTCGCGGTGGCATCCGCATAGATCCTAATTTTACACTTTTAGATAAAGAAAGAAAGGAAGGGAGAAAGAAAGAAAGAAAGAAAGAAAGAAAGAAAGAAAGACAAGAGAATATGTTTTTGAGGATAAAGCAAAAGAAAAATGTCCCTTCCATATTCTCCTGCAACATAAACCAAGGATTACCGCTGTTCTCACTCTTAACAATATCACCGCAACACTTTCATCATCTTGCCTCAAAACTCATCCCCCCATCAGACGTCTTTGAAGTCCTGCAGACGTACCTGCGTGACCCTCTAACCCGCCCTCACAAGGCAGAAGCCCCTGTTATGCCAAATTGAGTGAAAATAGCTGCCATTTCTAAAAATGTGTTTTCTTCGGTGGCATTCATCTTCCTCGTCTTTGAGGTGTGTAGTTAGAGAGGAAGTCTGGAGAAACTCTTGGAGCACTAATGCACTGCTTTTGTTTTTTCTGTTCTTTCTTGGTGGGTTGTTGTGCCACACCAGATCCCCATCTATTCATTTGATTTTATTGATATTTTATCATAGCAAGCAAGCACAAGCACAAGTTTGACCAGTTGAACATAAATTAATTTGTTTTCAGTTGTTTTTCTTCGTACTTGGGGTCAGAAGAGTATCAGCAGGCTATGGAAAGGGTTGAAATCCATTGAAAATTCCATGGCCCTCAACCATTGTGAAGATTATTATTTATGTTGAAAATTATTTAAGAATCGCTTG
>NC_137193.1:22825957-22845957 GCF_960531495.2 Zeus faber
CCGTACCCAAATATTGGAACGTGAATGAGAATCCTTAATTATAGAAGCATGATGCACAAGTCAATTCATCCTAATTATTACTGCCATGTGTGGGAATGCCTTGTTGCATGATCATACAATATGCGCATAAGAAAACATACATCATGGTTTTACAATAGCAGCACATTTGGATTTTGCTCATTATCAAAATTCATTATGTATGCTGTTCAGCCAGAGATACTGGTCTAATCGGATCGCTGAAGGAGCTCCGCAAACTTATGAATTATGGAAACATTTTGCAAATGCATGGAACTATATGTGTGTGTAGGTGCATGTGTGTGTGTGTGTGTGTGTGTGTGTGTGTGTGTGTGTGTGTGTCTACATTAATACAAGTCACACTTGTACGTGTGTGCACGTGTCTGACTGCGTGTGCACACACACATACACACACACACACACACACACATAAGTCAAACCGCACACATGCTCACACGCACATACAAACACTGCTGTTGAAGGCTCCACACTTGTACTAACGCATGTGTGGAGCATTGTTACAGCAGCAGGGCCGGGGAGGCAGATGCATGGTGGAAGTGAGGGGTGTGGGGGTGGGCGTGGGGGGGGCGGATGGATGGATGGATGAGCCAAGGGAGGGAGGAAGAGAGGGAGGTACGGAGGGAGGGAAAGAGCATATGGACAGCCGTGGATAAGCATTAGCAGCCCATAAAAACAGCTCATTAAGAAGTTCAATCTGTTCGTCAAGAGAGAGAGGGATATGGGGAGCTAGAGTAGAGAGACCGGGAGAGAGAAAGAGAGAGGGAGGGAGAGAGTGCGAGAGAGGGAAAGAGGGGGAAAGAAAGAGGTGGAGAATGGGGGAGTGCAGATAGTGGGAGATGCTGAGCTACTCTAACTGTGAACTTGAAAAGTTAAGAACACAGAAACACACACCTATGCACCTATAGGGAAAGTGTGCCCCCCCCCCCCCCCCCACCCCACCCCCACACACACACACACACACACACACACACACACACACACACACACACACACACACACACACCACACCTGGCTACATTAATCCTCTGAAACAAAAGTCCCCCTGATCCCTTGGAAGGTGTGCAAAGTGTGTGTGTGTGTGTGTGGGGGGGGGGGGGCACACTTTCCCTGTAGGTGCACTATTTCTGATATTTGTACCAATGCATTCCATAGGGAGAAATGTATGATGATGCATGATAATGTACCAATAGTGAACCTAGCTTGCATCTTGCTGGCTTCTATTTTGCCCCCATCCTTCCCTTTCCTCTGATCCTCATTCATTCCCCCTCGCTCAGGTCACTAATTATAACGAGAGCTCAGCTTGAAATTATAACGCTTTCAGGACAAGTGGAATGTGTCAAACTAGAAGGCTGTATGGAAAAGTGTTTGCTTTGAACTCTCTCTATCTCTTCCTCTCTCCACCCTAGAACCAAAGAGAATGGCTTTGACCGAGAGGGGGCCCTGCACCCGGACGTGCACCCAAACAAGCGGCCGTGCACCATAAGCCCCGGCCAGCGCTTCAGCCCGTCCAATGGCATCTCCTACCAGCCCAATGGCCTCCCCCACCCGGGCCCGCCTCCCCCACAGCACTACCGGCTCGACGACATGGCCATCGCCCATCACTACCGTGATACGTACAGGCATCCCCCCTCCAACCACCGGGAAATCCGGGAGAGACCTCGGCCTATCGGTGAGGATTTGGGGGGAGAGAAGTCTATCGGTGAGGATGTGGTGGGGGAGAGAGGTCTATTTCTGGGGGTGTGGGGGGAGCGGTATTTTGGGAAGGATGTGGGGGGGAGATGTCTATTGGTAAGGATGTGATGTGGGGGAGAGAGGTCTATTGGTAATTGATGTGATGGGGGAGAGAGTTCTTTTGGTGAGGATGTTGGGGGCGGGGGTTTGGTTCTATTGTTGAGCATGTGAGAGAGGCTAGAACTCCATTATTGAGGCTTGTTTTTTACTCTATGGCACATTACAGAATTTCACAGTAATATTGTTATTTTATGGTTAAGATGGTAACGACATTCACAGAGGACTCCGGCCACAATACTACATTTATTCCTCATTACCTCAGTGTCTTTAAAAGTAATCATGTCACAGTTCATCATCCCCCTAGTCACCACAGCCAAGACATTTAACTTTTTATGTCTGAAGAGAAATTATCGTCGGGCTCAGAGTAACCCGGTTGTAGGAGTGCCGGGGTTTACTCTGGAAGCTGCTGTCCGACCTGCCTGAAACGCCCTTTCTGGAGACCCAACCGGAGCGTTGGTCATTGTGTCACGGTTGAAGCACTCTGACCAGACCCAGCCATGATGAGGCTGTAATGACGCCTTCGCCCCCGCTCTAAAAATAGGAGGGACATTTACCTTGTCTCGCCTCGGTGATGGATGGACCAAGCTGGACTAAGAGTCTCGGTCGCTGGATCCCTGCCCTCTGGCTGGGAGAGGAGGAGGAGGAGGGAGGGAGGGAGGGAGGAAGAAAAAGGGCAAAATAAATGAGTGCTTTGAGAGTGCCAGCCGGGGAGAAATTGGATGATAACTGGAAGAACGAGAGTGAGGGAACGATGGAGGAATGGAATGGGAGTCAGTGGTGGGAAAAAGTCGTATCCTAAGAAAACATGTCCTCCACAGAACATCATGACCTCATATTTCAGTGTAAAGACTCATTCTGTATTAACCTCTGTTGGATTTGAGCCAGATGTTGATGGTCCGTTTCCCTTTATGGTTTCTTCTTAAGACTGATGACATTTTTACAACCTAAGTGTATGAAAAGAACATTTTAGTTAAAAACATATTTTGCCTTGAAATGTTGTGGACTGAAAGTATAATTTACTCCACCAAGCACGAGTAATTGTTCACCCCTGACTTTGTCTCTTTTTTTGTCCATCCTGTCTTGCTCTCTCCCCCCCTCCCTCCATCCATCCCTCCTCTCTCTCTCTCTCTCTCTCTCTCTTTCTCTCTCTCTCTCTCTCTCGCTCGCTCTCTTTGTATGGAGCAGGCATGCACGCCGGGTCCCGGCAGGAGGAGGTGATCGACCACCGGCTGACGGACAGAGAATGGGCAGAGGAGTGGAAGCACCTTGACCATGTAAGAAAAGTAATAACATTTTTATTACTATATACAAACACCTCTGTCTGTGAGTAACATTTATTTGCAATGTTCTCTTTCCAGCCATATTGTAGTTGTTGATCAGCAGTAGTTATGATGTATTATATTATACTTTATTATATATTATATTATATTATATTATATTATATTATATTATATTATATTATATTATATTATATTATATTATATTATATTTATTATTGATTTGCTTTTATATAATTTTTTGTTTTTATTTATTTATTTTTATTTATCACTTTTTCAAAACAGTTAACACACAGGCCAAAACTTTAACACGGTGGCCAAAATGAATTTTTTCAAATACATGACACAATGTTAGCTAATGAAAAGCTTTTGCAATCAATCATTACGTAATGGCCCAATAAATTCTAACTGTTTATCAATACACCCTGACGTGGTTAACCCCCTATAATTATAGTGTGTACCATAAAAGGCCAGTAAACATATCACAGTATGGGCTGTATTCTTTCCTCCTGAAATTATTTCACCAAAGACAACCAATGCAGAAATAATGTCACTAAAGAGCACCAAGGTCCAGAAACAAAAGTCTTTATTTTACGTTTCCAATTTCGGAAACCTTTACAAAACCTTTATTCTTTACAAACTCAATGATGCTGTACAAACAGAAGGTAAAAAATAAAATCCAGAAGGCTAACAAATCACTGCGAAAACAAAGCAATGTCAACGAAGGCAAAACAAATTCTTTGTACACCACATTCAGTCCATTCCTTCGAAGGGCCCGTCGACCTCTCCTTTGTCCTTGGCCCCTTGCCTCTCACTTGCTCCATTCTTAAAAATGGACACTCAGAAGCGAGGTCCTTTAAGCATGAATAGGGACTGATCGCTGGTCGCTGATGAACAATTGTGCAAAAACGTTTTGCACACGTGCACAAGAGGTTCACATTCAAGAGAGCCAGTTGCATCAGCTGTGACCAAATGTGTTCATTTAGTTTGACATGATTTCCTCAACCCAGTTTTGCATCTTCTGAAGGGACGTAGAGAAATTACTCTGTTTTCCCAAAAGGAATACTGTTGTGCTCATACGGTTATGACGGAGATCAAGTGGAGCCCAGTTTTATTACAAGTGTCCTACTCTAACACAGAGCAATTAAACAGTGTTTCATACATGTACTGTATGTTTTTCCTGTGATTTGTATATTTTTTTTATTGCATTTTTTGTGTGGGGATGTGGAGTGGAATGATGTCTCACACACTCACACACACACACACACACACACACACACACACACACACACACACACACACACACATGCTTGCGCACACTCCTTCACTGAATTCCAACACACCAATACACCAACAGTGTATCAATGATCAGGATTTAACCCAGAGCTCTGTCCCCCTCTTCTCTCTGTCCCCATGGGTCCCACAGCTGCTGAACTGCATTATGGACATGGTGGAGAAGACGCGGCGCTCGCTGACAGTGCTGCGGCGCTGCCAGGAGGCCGACCGCGAGGAGCTCAACTACTGGATCCGACGGTACAGCGACGCCGAGGAGATGAAGAAGGGAGCCGCCAGCGGTCAGCCACGGCAGCAGAGCCCCGCAGGACAGGACAACGCCACACCAGGTGGGACATGGGTCCATGGAGATACCTTTTCATTGACATTGAGGAACGATAGCTCTTTAGATCTTCACGCCACGCCAGGTGGACTGTGGTACGAATGGAGAATGGAGAAGGGCGGAGATCTCTCTTTAATTACATTGAGGAACGATAGGTCTTTAGATCTTCACAATCTATTCTCCATGTCGATTAGCATACATGTGTTTTCAGTGGCAAATGGTAGATGATCCATTGACATTCATGTAAGTCGCTCGTCTTTAAGGTTCAGCGTTTTATTTATCACCTAACCAACCGTACAAACACATGGTGCTTTGCGTGTTGGGACTTCGGCCGGGACAAATTGAGGTCTGACTCGCCGTGTCTCTCCAGAAATTCACCGGGAGCTGTTGCACCGGCCGGTGTCCTCTGGCTACGTCCCCGAAGAGATCTGGAAGAAAGCTGGTGAGCCATGTTTCCATGTCTATCACTGGCACACACACACACACACACACACACACACACACACACAATAACACACGCACACATGTAGACACACTGGGAAGGGTAGAAGGGAGGGAATGAAGGCCGTCTTATTTCCAAAGCTGGCTGGGGATAAGAGGGGAGCTCCTCTTTAAAGCCGCTCTCCCCTCCAGCATCCCGACAGTGTGGCCTCCCGCCGGATGCTGGATTCATGTGTCACGACGCTCTCGGCAAATCATTTGTATTAGATACCGTACGGTGGGATGTTAGAAGAGGGTTTTGTCAAGCCACCCTACGCCACATATTCCAAAAAATGATGTCAGATAGTAAAATGGTTTTATGGCTCCGGCCAACAAGGGACGTGAGCAGCTTTAACGGTTAGTCCGATGGTTAAGCCATAAAACGGGAGCAAGACGGATGATAGCTTTTTTTTTTTTTTCGGCAGTTTCGCCAAATGCCATGAAAGACAAAAACAGAAGTAGTTAAAAACAGTCTAGAGACTAACAGATGGTTATAGACGATGAATAATGGCGGCGATGGGCGACAATAGACGTCTTGAGAATAGATGTTTGTAGCTGGCACCGAAATAGCAACGCTCTAAATCTTGAAACGCAGCTGGAATAACCATTATCACTATGCTGCAGGACCAAAGGAATTTTCTGGAAAAAACAAAGGTTTTTGAGAGGTTTGAGAAAGCCACTTTGTATTCACAGTCATTGATACAGTATATCTGCTTTTTAAAACCCTTGGAGAAAAGAAATTGTCCCCTTGCTTGACCAAGCATGATGTGTGAGATACTCAGAACAAGTAATATGCATTTAAATTGAATTGAGTATCACCACCGGGACACCGCCGGCTCCCCACTAGTCCGCTCCCCTCCCCGGCTCGGATCGATCTTGCATCTGAAGCATTTGGTGTGTAATCACAATTCCATACACAAGGCATATATCACACGGCACCCGGGCAATTTCCCAACTCCAGCGAGCACAGTAGGTTAAGGGAAAAACCGCCCCAGTTTAACAATTTCAGCTGGGGCTTTGAAACGTCTGTCTGAAATAGCATGGCTTGAACTTGGCTGGTATTGAAAACATAGATTTAAGTGCTTGTAAAAAAAAAAAAAAAAGTCGTCTTTTCATGCCATTTTCATGCCATTCAATGAATGCCACTTTGGCTCGTGAAAGACCATGAAGCCCATTAGGGTGGACCTTTCCCAGGTACATTTTTCCAGCTATTTAATTCTCGTATTTTTCGGCGTTTGCAGGATTCTTTTCACTTCAGTCACGTGCCTCTCTCGCTGATGAGCGACTGATTTAAATGTGACCCAGGGAGAATTTCTTTTTACACATTTTTTTTTACACAATGGAGTGCTGTGGTGAATACATCTGTTTGAAATGGGCAAAATGTTTACAGTTGGTGATAAATATTCAAGCACCTTGCACGGTGTCCTACCGGTTCCCACTTCCCCTCGCCGCATGGGCCTCTGGGATCACAATAGAAATGCATAATTTAAATATAAATTGCCTTATTTGCATACACAATTAGTCAAGTTACAGGCTTGATGGGAGCAAACAAAAAACCCTCCCTTTGCTTTGACGTCGGGTTGGAATTTTCCCCACTTAATACCAATGCAGCAAGGTTATTCAATGTACATAATGAGTTTTGGTTTTTTTTTTTGGGGGGGTGGGTTATTCGGAGATTACCTGGGATTAATTGCCGCCTGGTGTGTGGGAGTTATTTGTCAAACTCAAAACCTTAAAAACAAAATAACGTTAGTGCCTTGTTTTTTGCATCTTAATCAAAGACAAGAATCATCATTACAATTTATTTTTTCAATTACCCATGCGTGGCAACTTCATGCATCCTTCTTTTAGTACATCTAACCAATTAAACATGCCACAGTCACCCCCCATAAAAGTGAACTCATTAGTCAGGGCTATGCAAGGCTGGTGATTACAGTGTATTTAGCTACTGGTTGATAAATATTACTTCCTGCAAATCAAGTAAGGGAATTGATGGAGCAGGTGCAGCCCAGTTTTCTATATTAAGGATATTTAGATTTGATTTAAATGATGTGTAGAACACTAAGGCAGGAGCCATCTGTTTGCTAAAAGCCTATCCACAAACAATGGCTTCTCCGGGAACGCAGTGGAGCCTCAGCAGTTTCCCACTCACCCAACAAATTCTCTTTTGTTTCAGTTTCTAAGTCGTCCTCTAATTCTCCTGTTTGGATATTAAGAACAATCACTGCAACACAAGAACCGTTTGAAACAATACATACTTGAACTAATATGAGCATGTTGTTTTACTGTCCTGTCTTCCTGCCTACGCTACGTAAATAACTTATCAATCGGAGAATGTTGTGGTACTCACCGTTAAAGGAAAATTCTGGTATTTTATTTGAACCTAACCTTGTTTTTTCGATCATTGGGAGTCAAACCGCGTTAGTCGGCTGCATCTCTCTCGCAATAACCAGGCACTCAGCTGAAGCCATCCTTGGCTTGACTCCCAATGATAGAAAATACAGAAGTGTCTCTTTATGGGAGCTTCCAGAAATGCATGACGGTATTGGGGATTGTGGCTGTCCTGGATCCTGACCTCGAATAACCTAGATGGCAAGTCTTTGATAGGTTCTGCTGCCCCACTCTTTCCAGAAGAGGCGGTGAACGAGGTGAAGCGGCAGGCCATGTCCGAGCTGCAGAAGGCCGTGTCCGAGGCCGAGCGCAAGGCCCACGAGATGATCAGCAGCGAGAGGGCCAAGATGGAGCGCACGGTGGCCGAGGCCAAGCGGCAGGCGGCCGAGGACGCGCTCTCTGTGATCAACCAGCAGGAAGACTCCAGCGAGGTGCGGCGGACTTCGGCAGCATACTTCCATTCCACCTCTGTGTCAAAACCCGTTGTCATGGCTCCCCCCGTTCGCGGATGATACCATCTTGTTTGTCAAAGAAAGGCCTCCCTTATCTCCTCATCCTGTTCGGCGACGGCAAATCGCTTACGCCTTTCGAATGTGAAAGGGGCGGACGGCGTTCCTCGGCTCTGGATCATGTAAATAAGGGGGTTAGAGGAAGGATGCAGCAAAACAAGGTCAGGCAGAGCATCCCCCCGCCCCCCCACCCCTTTATTCCAGCGACCGTGTTTAGAAAGGTGTTACCGATTCAGCGGGGAGGAAATTAAGGAACGGGCTTTTTCGGCTGCTAATCACCATCCGAGACCTTGACGTTTAATCAGTAAAGTGAGAGGGAAACGCGGCTCAACATCTGACATTAATTGCGGGAGGGATGTTTATGAGAGAGAGGTAAGTGCCCTCGAGACAGATTTTCAGAGCTGTTTGGAACGTCGGACTCCTGTTTCCTGTGGATACGCAGCAGCCGTGCTGCAGTCGCTCTCCTTGCGGTTTCCACAAAATATATATATAAATATACATATATATGAGGAGGCCCTAAGTGTAATTCAAGATGGGTTTTTGATCTGCTCTGCAATTTGTTTGGGACTTTGTAAATGCAGAGACTGGGGTTGTCATGTGCAATCTGTCACGGAGACATATGATGATAATCTTTTACTCCATGAACGCAGGTTCTGCGCTGCATGTGCCGTCGTCATTCATCAAACGTTTTATTGAATTTTTTGTCTACATGCAGGGAAATAATAAATAGCGGAGGCCTATTCAAATTTACAGATGCCCCAGAACGCCATGTGAAAAGGGGATTGTTTTCTTTTTTTTTCCCCAAAGATAATTACTTCATAAAATGAACCAGTTTTTGTTATCTCCTGTTGTCAAGTTATTTTTGCCATTAACTCAAGGTCCTTTCTCGTTTTTTTTTGTGATCTCAAGAAAATATAGGGAAAATGCGGGAGAGTGGCAAAAATAACTCCAGATCTCAAGAAAACAAAGAAAATTATCCCGTTACCACGGAAAACAGAGCAAAATTAAAAGGAATAGATTCACAGCCTTTACGGGTTCCGTACAAACTGAATCTTAAATAGCGTTCATAGACCTGCTGTCGATTGGAAGCTTGATTACTATTCATCAAGTGACCCGCTGCCAGCTTCAACAACTTTTGTTTGACTAACTTCTCCACCGCTCGTTCTTTTGGTTGCAGAGCTGCTGGAACTGCGGCCGCAAAGCCAGCGAGACGTGCAGCGGCTGCAACACAGCGCGCTACTGCGGCTCCTTCTGCCAGCACAAGGACTGGGAGAAGCACCACCACGTCTGCGGCCAGACCCTGCAGGCCCAGCAGCAGCAGCAGCAGCAGCAGCAGGGGGCCGGCCAGCCGCAGGGGGCCGGCCCGGGGCCCGACACCCCGGCCCCCGTTAGCTCCTCCGCCTGCACCCCCAACAGCGGGGCCGGCAGCCCGGCCGCCACCCCACCCGCCGCCACCCCCCGCTCGGCCACCCCCGGCACCCCGTCGTCCTCCGCCCTCGACGGCACGCCGCGCTAAGAGACTCGGGTGGGATGGAGGGTGGAGGAGATGGAGGCCCCTTGGCCGTGGCGTCCCGAGCCGCCACCGACTGTCTGAAATTGCCTCACAAAGATGCTAAGATGGCCAACAGAAAGAGAAGTGCGGATCTTGCGGCACAGTTGTAGCGGGGGAAGGAGGTCCATAATCGGGTCATATTGACTTGCCATGAATTTTAAAGAAACGCAAAGATATTCTTTGTTTTTAATGAATTAATTGGATTATCAGTGTCCTTTTATTGTTACTATTGCTATTCTTGGTGTCTATGTTCGTTGTGGTGGTTGTTACTGTTGATGTCATTGTTGCTTCTCTTCGCATTTCCTCCGTGTAAATATGAACATAAGGGACTGAGCGGAGATCGCCGTGGAAAAAAAAAAAAAAAAAAAAAAACTCGAGACAAGCGTATGTGACCCCCTTTTTGTTTTAACGCCTTCCTCCCCCCCCCCCCCCCCCCCCCCCGATTTTATTTTATTTGCTGAAACCCGGGACATGAAACTCGTTGACCTCAAGAAGACACTTTACCAAACACCATACCAAGGAATTACGACTAGCGAGCCGAGCAGTGTTAGTTGGCGATATTGTACGTGAAGAAAGATGTTGAGACTTAAAATACCCTTCAAGAAGACGAGCGCGGAGCGGACAGACGGACGAATCGCGGGCGGGGGCGGAGGCGGGGGCGGAGCGGAGGCGGGCGGGCGGGCGGTCGGGCGAGCGAGCGGCTCGGACTGAGTCTCCAGCCTCCAGATCTGCCCCAGAACAGCCAGATGTGCAGCAGATTGTAAGCAGAGCCAGCTGTTCCTCCCTCTGACTTATAATAATATCCAGGTCAGCAGGCTGAGGAACACAAAGCTGTCTCTCTGCCCCGGACGGCAGGAAGACACAAAGGACGAGATCTGAAGGAGCCTCGCCTTGTGACCGACGGGAAGGACGGACGGATGGACGGAACGGACGGACGGACTCGGGGACAGCTGACACCGGCGCGCGTCGGGCGGGACACGAGCAAGCCGTTTCCTCGCAGCCTTTGCCGCCGTTGCCGCCGTTGCCGCCGTTGCCGAGCCTCCGGGAGCTCCGGTCGCCTGCTCCCCCGCCCCCTTCCCCCCCGCAACGCCCCTCTCGACCCTGTACCCAAGAAAACAAAAACATTTTTCACCTTTCTTCCTCCGCTTTTCTCCACCCCCCGTCCTCCTCCACCCCACCCCACCGCCTCTTTTTCTGTAGGTGTCATGGTGTTGAACCTTTCTGTCCCGTGGTGTCACCGATGGTTATTTATTGTACGTGTTGGACAATTGTGACGACGCATAGTACTCTGCCCAGTCACAGAGAAAAAACCCATCTGTCTCTCTCTCTCTCTCTCTCTCTCTCTCCCTCCCTCCCCCTCTCTCTCGCTCTCCCTCTCTCTCTCTCCCTCCCTCCCTCCCTCTTTCCCTCCCCCTCTCTCTCGCTCTCGCTCTCTCGCTCTCGCTCTCCCTCTCTGTCTAGCTGGTGCAAAAAGACGTAAAAACAAAAACAAAGTGTTATCCTTTCCGGAGCTGCTTTTCTATTCTATGTATAGGTGGTAGATCCCTTGTTCTGTTTGGGGTTCTCGCCTCCTTTTTCCCTGAGAAAAGACGAGCTACATCTCAGAGCTGCTACTTGAGTCTGACCCAGATCTTTTCTGAGAGCTAGCATGTTGCGCAGAATGCTAACCTAAATGTTTGTACAAGGGACGTACATAAATGTATTTGCACTGTCACAGAGGCTATTTCAGCATGCTTCTTTTTCAGCATACTTGTTTCGTCGGTATAGAGCCATAACTTCACAAAGTCTTTTTTTGTTTTGTTTTGTTTTGTTTTGTTTAGTTTTGTTTGTTTTGGTAGTGCTAGCTAATGTATCCGTTCTGTGCATTTATTTTATTTAATTTTTGTTGTTGCTGTTGTTGTTGTTGTTATTTTTTAGCGTCAAAGTTGGGGACATGTAAAACCACGAAAACACGCTTATTGTAAATGTTTATTCCTCTCAACATGCTAACAAAAAGCAGTCATAACTTTTCTTTGAATAGTTACAGACAGTGCATGCACATTATTGAACGTTGGTTAAATATATGTCGATATTTTTTAGGGAAAAAAAAAACGGGAAAAAAAAAACAAGCAAAATAAAAACAAAACAACTAAAACAAAACGAAACAAGAAGAAAATTAAAAAAAACCACAGCAACAAAAACTTGATTTCCAAATTCAAAGTTGTAGATACTCTGACTGACAGCTTTAACATTGCAGAGCACCAGGTTACACACAGTATTAACAGAGGAGATTAAAAACAAAACAAAAAAGAGATTAAAAAAAAAGATAGAAACACACCGAAGACAGCCAAAGACTGACACCAAGGACCAAAATCCTGACTTCAGATGAGTTCAAAAGAGGTTTGTTCACTTTAGTACTGAGTTATTTATTTTTTCGTCACCAATTTTCAGTGCGTGTTTCGTTGTTTGTCGCCCGTCCGGCAAAACCCCATTTTGAGCTTTTTCTGTTTTCTTATTTAAGAAGTTGAGGTTATTTCGCTCCTTTTTTATCCTGGAGTCGGCGGCAAACTGCCAGACGGTGCAAATGGAAGCACCACCAGCGTTTCACAGCAGTGTTAACAAAAAAAATTCAACTGGAGCAATAAATGCCACATACACGCATACGATGATTTGTGAATCCATTTTGAGGGATTTGATTTGGTTCGGTCAGGGTATTTGATAAGGTTTTCCCCCTGAAATGTATTTATATTTGTTTGTTTTTGGGGTTTTTTAACCCCGTTTAATTACTAGAGATATGCTCACGTCAGCTTTAAGCAGTGAAGTTTCTGATCCTGGGAAAAATAAAGGGTGCGGGGCGGGATTTTGAGACCGGGCTTCAACAAAACACGTCGGCGGCCGTTTTAAATGCTTATTTATTTACGTGTCGCGCCGCCTCTGCAACTTGAACGCCGAGGCGCGAGAGTCCAGCCCACCTCTCTGACGGACGTCCAGAGCACTTAACCCCCCGAACCCCATTGAACCCTTTGGTGCTACACCGCAGCGCGTCACCAGTTCTGACCTCAAGGAACGGACGGGAGGTCCAAAACAGATCTTCCTCCCGCCGTCCTTCCTCATCGCTCCCGAAATGTTTTTGTTTGTTTTGTTTTTTGTTTGTTTTTTGTTGTTTTTCTTTGGGGGGGGGGGGTGTTTTTGTTTTTCTGACTCTAAACAATCCAAAAAGGTGTCTGACACCGCTCTTCAAGACTCCTCAGAAAGCTGTGACGAAGCAGCCAAGCTGTTTCAACACTAGTGTTACATGAGAATAATACAAAAAACACAAAATGATGCGTTGCGTGTTCCGTTTATTATCAGGGCAACAAAAAAAACAACTAAAAAAAAAAACAACATACACACAACAAAAAAACCCGGGTTAAAAAAAAAAAAAAAAAAAGGGGTATCGCTCGATGAAGCTGAATATTTTCTTTTTTCTTCCCTCCTATGTGTGTGTTTGCCGCTAATTTCCTCGGCGGCGAAGGAAGTCTCACTCTACCTCTTACAGCACGATAAGAGCACCAGTCGCCGCGCTGAAACTGGTCTAGTCGAACCAAATGGGCGCAAGAGAACAGGAAAAAAATAAATAAAAACAAAAATAAAAAAAATCCAAAGTCAAAGCTCATACAGCTGCAAAACCATATCACTACTTGGTAACAATGCAGACCTCATGAAACAGAGAAAACAGAAAACGAATAGAAATGTGAAAAAAGAAGAAAAAAACAAAACAAAAGAGAAAAACGTTTTGTTGTGTTCCTTCCTTTTAAGCCTGTGGCTGTTTCCCAGATACATGCAGAGTTTTTAAAGTCATTTGAACGGATTAACAAACAAAAAAACAAAAAAAACAACAAAAAAAACAAAACTGTGCTCATTCTGACGGGGGCGGCGCCGCGATACCGGCAAAGGTCGCAGATGAGAATGCCCCCCTCACCCACCCACCCACCCCCCAGCCCACCCCCCCCTCCCCTCCCCTCCCCGCCCCCCAAACTTTTTTCTCTCCTCTTTTCTTCCTTTTCTCTGTTGTGAAGTTATATTTGAAATGGAACGAACGGAGGGTTTTGCAAAAAGACAATGCTTGTAAAAAAATTGACAAAAAAAAAAGGCTATGAATTTAGGCATGCCTGTTTTACACAATGGCGGGGGGTGATGCATTTGATGTTCCTACTTGTTGGACTTTCGGGGGAAAAGGCAGCAAAGACGGTAACTTGGATCTGGGGGAGGGGGTTCGGAGTTTATGGGTGGGGAGGGGGGTTGTTTATTTTTTTTTCGTGGGGGCCTATTGAGACAAAATATATTGTGTGGGGGGGGGAGGGGTGGAAAAACTCAAATGATTTGATGATTTGAAGTTGTTGTGCAATACTTAATTGAGACAGGAACCCCACAGCCCAGTGGTCGCCAGGGTCCTCCAGAGAGCTTTCCAGGCTACTGTGTCACAACTGTGGCTTCTTGTTGAATTTGTTATTTTATTTTTATTTTTTATTTTTTATTTTTATTTTTTTTTAAACTTCCTTATTTTAGGCTGTAAACTATGGTCTGTCAGTCTGTGAATCTTTGCAGTATAATTCTGGTATTGTTCTCTTTACGGTGTAATAAATATGTTAATACCTGCCTTGAAGGCTCCAGACTCTTGTTGTTTTGTTGCAGCGTGGCCTGTTGCCTCATTATTCCGTTTTCAGGTTTATTCCATTTTATTCATGGTTTTTTATTCAATTACCAGTTACTTGTATAGACCATCTATCCATCCATCCATTTTCCTCCTCTTATCCGCAACCGGGTCGCGGTGGCAGCAGGCTGAACAAGGAGCTCCAGGCCCCCTTCTCCCCGGCAACATTTTCCAGTTCCTCCTGGGGGACCCGGAGGTGTTCCCAGGCCAGCTGGGATATGAAGTCCCTCCAGCATGTTCTGGGTCTACCCCCTGGTCTCCTACCAGTTGGACGTGCCCGGAAAACCTCCAAAGGAAGGTGCCCAGGAGGCATCCTGATCAGATGCCCGAACCACCTCAACTGGCTCCTTTCGAGTGAAGAGGACGTGGCTCTACTCCGAGGTCCCTCCAGATGTCCGAGCTCCTCACCCTATCTCCAAGGCTGAGCCCAGCCACCCTACAGAGGAAACTCATTTCGGCCACTTATATTCGTGATCTCTTTCTTTCGAACACTACCCAGAGCTCATGACCATAGGTGAGGGTTGGGACATAGATGGACTGGTAAATTGAGAGCTTTGCCTTCCGGCTCAGCTTCCTCTTCACAACAACAGTCCGGTACAAAGCCCGCATCACTGCTGACGCCGCACCGATCCGCCTGTCCATCTCACGCTCCATTTTCCCCTCACTCGTGAACAAGATACCGAGATACTTGAACTCCTTCACTTGGGGCAGCAACTCGCTCCCAACCCGGAGGGAGCAATCTACCATTTTCCAGCAGAGAACCATGGCCGGACTTGGAGGTGCTGACTCTCATCCTGACCGCTTCACACTCGGCTGCAAACTGCCCCAGTGTGTACTGGAGGTCACGGTCTGGTGAAGCCAACAAAACCACATAATCTGCAAAAAGCAGAGATGCACTTCAGAGGTTCCCAAACTGGACACTCTCCTCACCTCGGCTGCGCCTTGAGATCCTGTCCATGAATATCACAAACAGAATCGGGGACAAGGGGCAACCTTGGCGGAGTCCAACACCTGAGAACGTGTTTGACTTTGTGTCGAGAATACAAATACAGCTCTCACTTTGGTTGTACAAGGCCCGGATGGCTGGTACCAACGGCCCTGGTACCCCATACTCCCTCAGTACCGCCCACAGGATTCCCTGAGGGACACGCTCGAAAGCCTTCTCCAGGTCCACAAAACACATGTAGACTGGATGGGCAATCTCCCATGACCCCCCCAGCAACCCTGCAAGGGTAAAGAGCTGGTCCACTGTTCCAGGTCCAAGACGGAATCCGCATTGCTCCTCCTGAATCTGAGGTTCGACAATCGGCCGGAGCCTCCTTTCCAGCACCCTGGAGTAAACTTTCCCGGGGAGGCTGAGTAGTGTGATATCCCTATAATTGGAGTACACCCTCCGTTCCCCCTTTTTAAAAATGGGAAGCACCGCCCCGGTCTGCCTTCCACAGCTACTGTATCCGACATCCACGCGACACTGAAGAGGCATGTCAACCAAAACAGCCCAACAATGTCCAGAGCCTTCAGCGTCTCAGGGCAAATCTCATCCATCCCCGGCGCCTTGCCCCCGAGGAGCTTTTTAACTGCCTCAGAGACCTCTGTCAGGCATATGGACGAGGCTTCCCCCGAGTCTTCAGACTCTGCCTCTTCCCCCGAGGACGTATTCGTCAGGTTCAGGAGTTCCTCAAAGTTCTCTTTCCACCGCCCAACAATATCTCCAGTCCGGGTCAGCAGTTCTCCTCCCCGGCTGAACACAGCCTGGGCCAAGCCTTGCTTTCCCTTGCTGAGTCGCTGAACAGTTTGCCAGAACTTCCTTGAGGCCAACCGAAACTCCTTCTCCATAACCTCCCCGTACTCCTCCCACACCCGGGTTGCTTCAGTGACCACCGAAGACACAGCCCTTCTAGCCTGCCGGTACCTGTCTGCTGCCTCGGGAGACCCCTGGGTCAGCCAAGCCCAAAAGGCCTCCTTCTTCAGCTCCACCAATGGGTTCTTGGGTTACCGCCACGACAGGTACCAACTGCCTTCCGACCACAGCTTCGAGCAGCCACCTCTACAATGGAGGTTTTGAACGTGACCCACTCGGATTCCATGTCCACAACCCCCATCCCCCCCCGGGATGCGCTAAATATTATTCCGGAGTTGGGAGTCTAAGACCTCACGGACAGGGGCATCCACCAGGCATTCCCAGTTCACCCTCACTGCACGTTTGGGTTTACCAGGTCCGTCTGGCAGCCTCCCTCGCCATCCGATCCAACTCACCACCAAGTGGTGATCAGTTGACAGCTCTGCTCCTCTCTTCGCCCGACTGTCCAATACATATGGCTGCAGATCTGATGACACGACTACAAAGTTGATCATGGATCTTTGACCTAAGGTGGTCTGGTACCATGTACACTTATGAGCCACCCTATACTCGAACATGGGGTTTGTTATGGCCAATCAATGAGTGGCACAGAAGTCCAATAACAAGACACCACTCGGATTCAGATCAGGCAGGCCGTTCCTCCCAATCACTCCCTTCCAGCTTTCTCCATCGTTGCCCACGTGAGCGTTGAAGACTCCCAGTCGAACTATAGAGTCCCTAGGCAGAGCCTCTTCCAGGACGCCACCCAGATACTCCAAGAAGGCCGAATACTCCAAACTGGTGTTCGGTGCATAAGCACACACAACAGTCTGAGCTTTCCCCTTAGCAACTTGTAGTCACATAGAGGTGACCCTCTTGTTCAATGAGGAGAACTCCAAGACAGCGGCACTCAGCTGGGGGCTTGTGAGTATCCCCACACCCGCACGGCGTTTCTCACCCTGGGAAACTCCGGAAAAGGAGTCCAGCCCCTCTCCAGGAGTTTGGTTCCAGAGCCAGTGCTGTGCGTAGAGGTGAGCCAAACTATATCTAGTTGGTACCGCCCCACCTCCCGCACCAGCTCCGGCTCCTTCCCCGCCAGAGAGGTGACATTCCACGTCTCTAGAACTAGTCTATAATGCCGAGGATCAGCAGGCCCAGGCCCCCGCCTTTGCCCGCGGCCCTGCTGGCATTGCACCCAACCCCAATGCCTATCCATGCAGGTGGTGGGCCAGGGTGGCGGCTCCATGATATTTCTTCGGGCTATGCCCGGCCGAGCCCCATGAGTCAAGGCCCGGCCACCAGACGCTCACCAGCAAGCTCCCCTCCCAGGTCTGGCTCCAGGAGGGGGCCCCGGTTTCCCTACTCCAGGCGAGGTACCATTTTCCCGTTGATGTTTTTTCATTGGGGTCCTTTGAATCACTCTTTGTCTGGTCCCTCCCCTGGGACCAAACAAGGGGGCGATTCTTCTGGGGGGTTGTATAGACCAAAAGGTTGTTTTTATGGGGGGTTTCCCCCCCCCCAGAGGAGAACAGAAATCAGGTAAAACAGGAAAGAATCACTTGCTCGTTCTCTGGTTATCACAGGGTAAAATATATATATATATATAAATAAAGATAAATGACCTCATGTTAATCACTATAAGATATCAAGAATATTTTTAAACAAATATCATAATAATGACTTTGATTTTCATAGGTCAGATTAGACTTTATTTTTAAAGTCAATTTAGATTTGTGAGCTTGCGCTTTTAACAACTTTTTTTGTGGTTTTGCGCTGATTTTCTTTGGTGGGGGATCGAGGAAAACAAACTGGGGACATGGAAAAACACCTTATGCAATCGAATGTAATAGATGCAATTGAAACTATTCATTATTTTTGCATCAGGACACTATTTGCTTAGTGTTTTGCTTGCCTGATGAAACTATTAACAACTCGAGATATGATATGGCTGAGATATTAAGATATAGATATTAAGACCCTCTGGGGATAACCCGCTGAAGCGTGGTGCCAACAGCCCCTGATGGTGGTCCATGATGATGGTCCGTGTGTGTGTGTGCGTGTGTGTGTGTGTGTGTGTGTGTGTGTGTGTGTGTGTGTGTGTGTGTGTGTGTGTGTGTGTGTGTGTGTGTGTGTGTGTATATGCATCTTCTCTTGTATTCATTGGGCTAAGTTTTAGCACAGCAGCATATATTCCAACACAGTTTCAGGTAATCAGATTAATTTAATCAAACACGTAAATAAATAACTATCAAATAACACTTCACGTCACTTGTTCCTAAATCACTTTAGTCCCTCATATCTGCAGATTAAAAAAAACTGTAGACATGTCGCTTTTTGCCCATTTTACAGTTACATTTCTCAATTAGCTTTCGAAATATCTCTTTCCATCAGTGAGTGGCCTCTTGAAGAAAAATGTAGCCAGAAGCTAAACTTGACTAATGAGCATCGCCATGATGGCGATTATAGACTGATTGTGAGGCTGTGTGGCTGTTAAAATATGCCTGTGATCAGTGATGGGGGTAATATGTTTCCCCTGTGTTACTGTAATCACATTACATTTGTCTGTGTATGCATTACTGTTCGTAAATTCAGTAATCATCAGTGGTTACTTGCGTCAGCCTACATAAGTTCTATATCTAACTAATAAAGGAAGGAATCTCTATCTCTGTATGTTTTGTGAGGGAGGCCAAGTAAGACAAAGTTTGCTTTATCAATTTAAAATTTCCAATTTTTAGATGCTTTTATTTTTTCAGTCAAAAAAGGATACAGAAAGACAGAAGACAATAGACAAAATAGACAAAAGACAATAATAATAATAATCTATTTTGAACTCATCATTGATTCTGACATGACAGTTTTTTTGAGTGACGCTCAGACGACATTTTAAGGATTATTTCCTATTAATTTTTCCATTCATCCGGCAAAGTAGTGTAGACCACAGATTTTAAATATCAATCTAACAGATCTACTGACATCTACCAGGTTAGAAGCTATATAAATATACAAGTACTGGAGGTAAGTTAAGGTAGGTTTCATTGGGGAGGATATAAATGTATATTTAATACAAAAGACAAGACAATACACAGACAATTTTTGAATTAATTCTATTATATAATTATAGACCCCAGAGTCGCGATAATGGCGCCGCCCCTTGCGGCTACCTGCACGCCTCTTGTCGATTACGCACATTTTAGTATTTTTAGTATTTTAGGAGCTTATAGAGCTTATTGTGCGTATTCACAGGGTGTCATGACATCTCACTGAATATATGTATGACTGTATGTATATGTATGTGACGAATAATCTCTTGAACTTGCACATGAACTTGAATGTGAAGGTCTTTGTGACAGTGCGATTCAAACAAGACATAACCGTGTGTGTTATGCTGAAGTTGGTTTTCCAGATAGTTTAAGGCTTCAAAATTTAGAGAATATTCGGTTCTTTTTCCTCTTACAATAACAATAAGGGGCTGCCGTACAATTACAATAGGGTTCTAGCCCTATAAACATAGCTTCAGGCAGCAATACAGGGGGTCCAGTTTATTCGTTGTCAGTACGTGTTACAATTATTTTATTTTTTTGTGAAATGCATCAAAATTTACTGAACTAAACATCATGTAGTTAGGTTCATGGAATTCTACGAATCAAACTTTCATGACATTACGTATGAAGCGTTCCCATTTCAACCAGATATCAACTATTGATTTTAATTTAATTTAATTTAACTAAAGACATAATTGTGTTATATGAGATACCTCAGTTCTAAATAACAGTTCTAAATAGCTGAGAACAGTCCTAATTTTGTTTTAAAGTTGTAAAGTGGAGTAATTTGACAGTT
>NC_137193.1:22850957-23000957 GCF_960531495.2 Zeus faber
TGTGTGTGTGTGTGTGTGTGTGTGTGTGTGTGTGTGTGTGTGTGTTGTGTGTGTGTTTGTGTGTCTGTGTCTGTCTGTCTGTCTGTCTGTTTGCCTCAGACACACAGAAAGACACACACGCAGAAGGAGATGGAGCATACAAAGAGAGAGAGAGAGAGAGAGAGAGAGAGAGAGAGAGAGAGAGAGAAAAGGTTAGACATAGGGATAGAGTGAACTGAGAGAAGGAGAAAACAGAAGCTGTTTCGGCCTTTCAAATGTGGAAAAAAAAAGATTTTTATTTACGAGCTCTTCTTTGAAATGATTTGCAGATGTCCAGTGTTGACGTTCAGAGTTATTCCAAAACTCAACAAATTGTCAGCAGTTTTTATACGGCCTCCTCTGAACTTCAGCAGATCTGATCCTGGTTAAATTGTGTAATGGCGATGGAGACGCTTAATTTGCAGTCTGGTTTTACCGTGGCTCCTTATCCACTTTGAGTCTGTCTCCCTCTACGTAATCCACTCCGTACCCTATGATAACATTTGCCTATGCGATACTCAAATTCACTTAAAAACCTAATATGCAATGTGGAAAGCACTTTCACCAGTAATCAAAGTCAGTTTGGAAAGTACAGTGCAAAAGATTCTGATTTAGCCTAAATTACAAAATCATAACACATAACATTGCTGGTTCCAAAGTAATAAGAACAGGGAAAAAAGAGAGAATTTTGGGAGCAAAAAAGTTATAGCAATCGTTGTCGGTATTGCTGTCGTTGTGTGTTAGTGCTCGGAGGATATTAGATGCTCAAGACGGTCAAATTATTTTCTCAAAGGTATGATTCATCTTCTGAGTCAATGATTTGGAGGTTTTTCTTGGTCACTGGAGTTGGTGCGGATTTTCCCCGCGGCTGCCTTTCACTTCTTGCACATGCTTAATATTTTCATTCTTGGCCCGAAAGGCGGACCCCGCCACAACAGATGGAAAAAGCATATAGAGGAGCACATGCATAACACAAATACATTGTGTGGCCGTTTCTTGAAAAATGCAAGCTAAAAAAATGTATTTTATATGGGATTCCTGACTCAAATTTTATTACGGAATACCGCTCTAAAGGAAGGGAAAGAGGGGAGACGTGCAGCAGAGGTCAAAAGTTGACTACATGCACTGCAGCCTCCTGTGTGTTGGGCGGTGGCGGATACAGGCCAAGGACAAATGCCCACGCGGCATCAATGTCAAGTAAAAAGCCTCCACACACTGCTTAGCAGGTGAAAAATACACTTCCTTATGCCTCTTGGGAAAAAGAGAGAAAACTCACCAAAAGGATTCAACAGGGAAAATGTTTTTTTCTTCCTGTACTTTAAACTCGTCTGCCTCCCTCCCACCTCCTCCTCCTCCTCTTCTCCTCTCACGCTCCCCCTCAGGCTCAGCAGCATCTTGTAATCCACCATTCAGTTGCTCCAGTTGAAACATAGCCACAGTTATTTCAGAAAAGAAGAAATGCATTAACAAGTTCATACGCATGCATATATACAGTATATACATATATGCACACGCCACATGAATATGTGGAGCTAAGCCTTGTGTAAATTGCGAACATGTGGCAAATCCGTGTGTATGTGTGTGTGTGTGTGTGTGTGTGTGTGTGTGTGTGTGTGTGTGTGTGTGTGTGTGTGTGTGTGTGTGTGTGTGTGTGTGGATGTTGAATATTTTGTGGACATGATCCCTTTTATCTGGTGTGTCCATTGGAGGTCAGACACAAGTAACTAGGAACCTGTTACACGTGTGTTACTACTTGTTACACGGCACTACAAGGACGAAGCATCAGTACAAAACCTAGTCATTAATTACTAAGTCATGATAAATGACATTATTATACCATTCAATCTGGGAGATTCTTTTTAAATCTGATATTATGAAATATTGTAATTGATATTGTATAAAATGACCCATAATTGCTGTGATATAAACTATTCCTCCATTCCTCCTTAAACAGACACCCAAAATGGGTTTTTAGACTAAAGTCTTAAACAGTCACAGATTCAAATGCAGATTTTTTTTTTTTACATATGATGGAGTTGACGGGCTGGAATCTGTGTATAATCTTGAACAAAAAGCCCTTGATTCTTTTAAAAGAGGTAAAAGAAAAAAAGTTTTTCAATGTTTTCTATTGCGATTGATCTACATGTAGAAGTATTAACGGGGTCAATACAATTTCTAATAAGAGAGTTTGAACACTTTCTGTCCAGCACAGAGATTCCATGTGGTGTCATGGCCTCTGTTTGGGACTCAGGGATCGCGCCTCTTTTCGTTCCAGATTGCAGTCTCAGTTCAGCCTGTGAGTCGCTGCATAGAGTCGCAAACAAAACAAACAAATTACTCTTTTGCTGGAGTGACTCCCGACTCCTGAGTCATTGAATACAGTATTTAAAATAGTGTCTAATATATTCGTATTCATTATCTACCCATTGTCTTCTTCTAACTGAGTGGAGAGCGTTTGAATGGTTCAGTTATAATTCTCATTTAGCTTTGCTCACTGAAAAGAGCTCCCTCAAAATAGTTTGTGTTTACTTGCCATGCTTGTGTTCAGTGAATTGTATTACGTGAGGTTGAGAAAGGCCTCACATTGGTCCTGCCTGGGGCTTCTAAATCACTAAGACCGCCCCTGGTTACATATTAGAACCTATTGACCTTACTTGAAGAAATGGCAAAATCTCACATCTCAAATCACCAAGCACACACTCACAGTGAAACCTCTCAGATAATACAGATTTATCGTAACCTCCATACTTGATATTGGGGTCATGGGAGCAAGCGAGTGTGTGCGTGTGTGTGTGTGCGTGTGTGTGTGTGTGTGTGTGTGTGTGTGTGTGTGTGCGTGTGTGTGTGTGTGTGCGTGTGTGTGTGTATTAATGTATGGATGCCAGAATGAACACCTTGCGAGGAGCTGAAGGTAAGAGGTCTCCTCCCATGGAAACGTCTGGAGGAGAGAAAGTGATTGATGGCTAATGAGGGCTGAGCGTGGAGTCGGGGCCAAACGCAACGTACACACCGCACACTGCCTACTGTGGATTTAACACATGATGGATGGCACACACACACACACACACAGGTGAAGGAGGGAGGAGAGATGGTGTACGCTAATGCACAGCTCTGATTTTGTGTGTGTGTGTGTGTGTGGTGGGGGATGCAATAAATGAACCAAAAAAAACAATAAAGATGAAAAAAAAATGTATTTACAAGATAGAAAAAAAATTCAACAGAGAGTTAACCTTTCAATGAACAAAAAACAATGGGGAAAATTCACAAAGAATGGATTGCGGCCACTAATAGCCACACCATGAATTACGCTTTAATTGCGCTCGCGCAGCGACTTTGTGTCTGATCCACAAAATATACTGCGCAAATGATATGCCAGTGCAAACACTCCCATTAAATTTTGCTGCTGAGTGCAATTTGCCCATGTTTTGCGCCTGATCGCAATGATCCATGTGGCAAAGTAAATAACCATTTATGCAATACGCATTTACTACTTGAAAAAATTGTCGGACAGTAGTTTTTCTGATTTAGTGTTTAATGAAAATGTAAAACTGTAAGGAAAACCTCGGAGGGGCTGCGCGGGTGCCATGCCAAATCCTGACGAGGGGGTTTGAAAATAATGCTTGCGCGATTGTACGAAGAAACACAATGGGATTTTACTATCAGACGTAGTCGGGCGCCAAAGCGGGGAGACGTCGATGGGAGAGCCCGTTGGGGGTCTTCCCGTGCGTAACACCATGCCTGCAAGGGTGGGCCCGACCATTTCCATTATTTTAAAATCCCAAAGTTTAACTTGACAGGTATATACGTATACTCTGATCGTGCAGGGTGTGGATCAGCACCGCTGCCTTTATTTTGTCCGCGCAGTTACCTCCAGGTCTCTACAGACGGTAACAGCGTCACTCTAACTGCGTGTAGCAATTAGCGCCGGTGTTTGTGAATTGGACGTTTTTTGCAACAAGGCTAATTTGCATAGAAAGGGGCCAATTTTGCGCCAAATGTATGAATATTACTGAATTTAAAAACGTGCAAATAGCACCTCACACCGATTCGCGAGGCAGCGCAGTCACGGTTGGCGTATGCTTTGTGAATTAGACACTTGCTTTTTTGCTTATTTGCACATTATTTGAGGTGCCGCATAAGCCTGCGCATCCTTTTGTGAATTCGCCCCAATGTGTTGAATTCATGTATTAAGCTCATCCCACGCTACAGATTCTCCAAACTACACCGTTCTGCTACAGCCCCAGCGGGCTGAACCACGTCCAAAAACAGTTTACCGTGACACACAGCGGGGCATCGCACCCCATCATTCATCCGCCACCCCCACTGTTTCCTCCTCGACGCATCCATCCCATAACACTCACACCGCGTCGCAGGCTGCTCCTATAGACGCAGCGTGGAGCTTCATCTGAACCCGGGCAACATATGGATGCAGAAGAAAATTTATTTAATCTTCTCCGCACCACTGTTTGATCAGCGATGAATTGAAACCTGACCTTGACTGTGATATTGTGCACGCTGAAAGCCAAAGAAAGGATCACACATAATGCTCTGGATGGACACAAATGTGTAATTTATGCAAAATGTCGCCAAGGGACCTGGTGACGCATCAGCAATTGTGACTTTTCCGGTCAATATGCGGTAAAATGCAGTATTTGTGCAGGGGGATTTTCAAGGGACACAAATACACACTGAAATAAAATAATAAAATAAAATAAAAACACAAAAATAACACAAATACTGGAAGGTAAACATTGATAGCTTCCTTTTCCATTATGATAAGCAATAGATAAGCCTGTCCACTGACACAATGTTCCAAAATTGTTGTTCCAACACTGCATGAAACATAAATTTGCTGCAAATGGGTGATTTGCCGGCAACTCATTTCACTTTGACGGCCAAATACTAAGTTACGTCCACAGGCAAATATCACAAAGTGAGGGACTTAACTGTGGGCCCCACGGAACATTTACAGAGTATCTGAGATTGATCCAACATCGAGTGGCTTGTGATGCATCTCTCCCGGCCCCGGACGAAGCAGCTGAGTGGGAAGATAAATCAGCGGGAACTTCCCGGGCCTTCCACCGTCCCCCGCTCCCGCTCAGGTCCCCTCTAATTGCCATCTCATGCTGTCTCCCCCTCGGCTCGCAAGGATCCATCCTTCCTTCTCCTCTGTCTGTCAGGGAGCGAGGTACATAAAGCGCAGGGGAGGAGAGGAGACGGTGGGGGTGAATAAGTGTGCATGACGAGGACCGACGGAGGGGGGAGGACACGTCTTCGTCTTCTGCCGCAGAAGACACTCCCCGTGATTAATGCCGCCGCCCAGATGGACGAGCGGGACGCCGTGAACACCTGGAGAGATCCTGGAACAATTTATAGCTTATTTGCCGGCCCTTTCCATTCCGCTCGTACAGCGAAAGAAAAAACCAACCCCTCTCCCTTCCATTCTTTACCCTTCTGTCTCGCTGCACACTGTCCCACCTTCCCTCAACATCCCCCTCTCTCTCCTACCCTCTCCCCAAGTCTGCTTCAGCTGCCGTGCACCTGGAGCCCCGGCCGTGGAGAGGGAGAGGAATGCGTCTCATCCATCTTTCGAGGGACCACGCACCGTGGGGTGGGGGGATGAGGGGAGGAAAGAGAAAGGGTGTGAGCGGGAGATGACTAACTATAGATCCACTGAACAGGTTGGTCATACTGAATGTGTAAATACCGATGCATGCATTGTATTCGTCTGCAGTCGGATTGTCAGGTTAGCCTCTCAGACCAGAATGGACTTATTAGTTAGGAGCGGCGGTAATGTGATCACAGTTTAGACGCCAGGGCTCAAAAAGCCCTGGAAATATGATTTACCAAACATAAACACAAAACGTATATCTAACTAGCTAGTAACAATCCACTGCCATCGCAGGATGGAAGAATCCAAAAAATTGGAAAACTTGGAAAAACATCTTCCCTGTGTTTCTCTCTCCTAAATCTATTTTCTTATGATGTTGTAAGCCGCACAGCACGGAAAATTGAAGTAGTGGCAGTGAGACCCTTATTAAAGTTGTCCCAATGGGCGAAATGAAATGAATTCGTCAATAAATCATTAAACGTCTTGAGATGTGACAGGAATACTTCATACGTGCCAAGACATCATCTTCATAAAATGTATTTATCAGTGAATAGTTTGTTTGTGGAATCAATTTTTAATCGCAGAGTGTCAAAATTCTTAGATATATATATATTTTTTTCTATGCAGATTGGCTGGGGTATTTTTGTTGAAATATGCATGGGGTTTTCTATGCACTCCCAAGGCGCAGAAACTTGATTCGTTTAGAGGTGAAAGAAAGATGGATGAAGATTGTCCGGGGTTGGCTGTCAGGGGACCGGGGGAGGTTGCTCCGTTGTTCTATATCTGCCTGAAATGTCTCAGATCAGAAATGGCAGCTCCCGTATGGATTTCCAGCCCGTCGCAATGTGCATACTAATAAACAAACTACAGACAGACACAAACATGGGGAAGAAGTAAAAGGGAGCTCATTCGTTGCTCAAACTAAGCTCACACAGCCACGCACGTTGGGTCGCTTTGAGACAAAGAGGAACAATCAACCTGAAATTTTTGAGGTCACTCGTCTCGATAAATCATTGAATATTATAAATGCTCCGCTGATCTTTCGACGCCTGTATTTGAAAAATACCAAATTAACTATTGTAGAGTTAATTTCATATTAGGAGATTTGCAGGTAGAGATATGGCCCTGTCCCTCTTTTACACATTCATACATACAGATACACACACACGCACGCACGCACGCACGCACGCACGCACACACACACACACACACACACACACACACACACACACACACACACAAATCAGCGTCTCACCATTTCATAACCATTTTGGATGCTGTCAGTATCCGACTCAAAACTTCCTCCAAATGGGAATATCCCAGGAATGTGCTAGATTAGATTCCCGTCAGTTCTGGTTCCACCTCATCTCCTCTGGTGAGAGGTGGGACTCCATCACTGATGGGCTGCACTGGGTCAAATATCTGCTGACAGACCATCATGCAGCAATTTCCTCTCCTGCTCCCCCTCTCTCTCCTTCCCTCCCCTGCCATCTTGGATTCATCTCCCCGTGCCGCTCATCTTTCTCCCTCTCTTCCTCAACCCGCCCTCTCTCCCCTGCAACATCTTGGATTTATCAGTCTGTCCGCTGATTCCTTTCCTGCTATCGCACTCACTTTCTCAAATGACATATCACATGCATTGATCCATCCCTCATATTCTCCCTCAGTCTATTTCCAACATCTTGGATTTATCTTTAGCCTGTACTTCCTCCCTCCACCCACCCCTCTCTCTCTCTCTCTCTCTCTCTCTCTCTCTCTCTCTCTCTCTCGCTCAGTGTCTTTCTCCCTGAAATCTTCAACAAATGTTTGACCAAGCTGTTCCACTCTGCTACTCAGCACTGTGTGTGAGCCGCCGTCGTCGGACTCGTCTGTTTGACATGATGCATTGGCTCTGTTTAATTATAGAGATGCTGAATAAATATTTACAGATGGCCAATCCGTCTTCTCCCAGCCAGGCCTGTGGGTGTGATTTATGAATCGTCAGTTATGGTGGAAGAAAGTGGCTGTCATTGTTTCTGTATGGGGGGCTATAAGTAATACATTCTCTGTTTCAGAACCCAATTGCGGCCAAACGGTATCTGCTTGGTTATTATTTTCACGGGTTCTTCAGGAATTGAGGGAAGAGTAGCTCTATCTTTACGAAGATTTTAGGCCGGTTTCAACCAGGTGTCGGGAATGAAGTTGTGAATGTGAGCACCACATGAGCTGCAGCTTGATCAACGGACTACTTATGCAAGTGTAGATAGATGGAGTTGATGAGAAGTTCTCGAGAAGTAGCAGCAAAGGGGATGTATTATCAGTGACTATGCAACATACAAGATCAACCTGGTCTGTTATACAGAATCGTGGATGAGAATGAATATTTCTGGCGCACACGCAGCCTTGGAGGGCTTTGTTCGTGGTGCGACGGGACGGAGAAGCAGAGCCAGTCATGTGTCCATGAAGGACAATGTGTGTCGACCTTAGTAGACCTCACCTTATTATCTAGAGAGCCCACCAATGCCATTTTACCCCCCCATCGTCGAACCCCAAGATTGTGTCGTGGAAATTAAGACTTAACAAAAGAATTCTTTACAAATAGTCTCAGAATACTCTCGAGTCTCAGAATACTATAAGGCAAAAGGTTATTTATTCAGATATCTCAAGAGAGGACATGGGTGTATTCAAATTTTAAATGCGTGGGTTTAAATTTCATTCTGACTGGCACATAAAAAAAGAAGGATACTGATTTTGATTTTTCTCTATTGAATGGTCTATTCAATTAAAGATTTTGCGAGAATAGAGATATAGCGTCGTATTAAACTGTATATAATAGCAGCATTTGCATGCCTGTGTACATTCCATGGTAGTAGTGAGATTCACCAATCAGACATCGCCGTTACACTTCATCATAGGTAGTGTAGTCTCCACGACATCGCAAAAAAAAAACAAGGTTGATATCATACAGACTTCTGGCTTCTACAGGAGCAAAAAAAAATTATTGTATACATTGCGTAATATTACACCGATATTTATAAATGTTTGAAACCCTAATGCTAAATTCTGCGCAATTGTGTGATGCATCTTGATGCAATCTCCTCATGGGTAAAGTAGTTATATTATTATAAACCACCATAGGTATGGATGAAAAACGTCATGCATGTGTTAATAGAATTGACACATGTAATTTGCAAAGCCCTAAATGATGTGTTAGGACATGTCCAGAGCTGTCCAAAGCAGTATATCTTGTTGGTAGCTCTTTTAATAACTGAGATATAGGGCTTCAAAGGTGACCAATATCTCAGTTTAGGGTGCACTCAAATCTCTCAAAATGACATATGTTATCCTACAAGATGAGACCTTTCCAAAAATGTGCTTGGTTTTGTTCTACAATGAAGTAAAAAGAAAATAAAATGATTTTATTCCATTTAGAATGTGAATGGTCTTAGAACGTGGCACCCCACTGCCATGGCAGAGTTAGATTTTTATTTTTTTTTTTACTTTGTTGTAGAACAAAACCAAGCACATTTTTGGAAAGGTCTCATCTCTTGTAGTGTTTTTTAGCGGTTTAAATTTCATTTTGTATAGCACGTAAAAATCTCCCCGTTCAAACAAATTGGTTTAAATTTCATTATGTATTGCAAGAAAAAAGTCAGACAATGGTACTCGATTGTCTATTGAATAAACGCAACTCAACAGATTTTAGAGTACATTTTAGTGACTATGAGCACAAAAATGCGTGACCAGGTTGACGAGAAACAAGCAGAGCCTTTATGTCAACATCGAGGATGCATATGTGTCATCTGCTTTTCCTCCTCTGGGCCAATCCTTCTCATGCATCCCAACTAGCGTCCAATGGTCCAACAATGGAGCAGGAGTGGAATGGACTCCTGATGCTAGTCCTGAACGTACTGGACGAATAAAATATCATATTATTTTATCTTAAAATGAGGAACCAAAGGTGCTTAGACTTCCACAGTGCACTTCCACAGTCCCGATCACTGTTGGACAGTGGTCGGGACTGTGACCTAGACGGCCTCACAGACTGCGTCACAGACTAGATTATATTTTTGTGTTGATACCATCATTCCAAAAAACGTAGTTCATCTTTACCCTGACAGCAAACCCGAGGTGAGGTATATATGAGAAGCCTTAAACACCAAGAAACAGGCATTTCAGAGTTGTGAGAATGAAGCCCTGAAGTATGATTAAAGATGACGCTTAATTCCAGGGGGTTTGGAATGGTCGGAAGAAGAAGGAGCAGTGAGTTGATAAGCATCACAAAACAAAATAATTTTTGTTCCTGAATGTGAAGAGGTATTCTGCAGAATTTAGAAATGACTTTACAGTAAGTTTGTCAGCAGTTAGATATAGAATATAGGAGGTGCGCCTTTGTGTGCATGTGTGTGTGTGTGTGTGTGTGTGTGTGTGTGTGTGTGTGTGTGTCTGTGTGTGTGTGTGTGTGTGTGTGTGTGCGTTTGTGTGTGTGTGTGTGTGCGTGTATCTATATATGTAACATGTGTGTGCTCCGTCCCATAATAGAAAAAAGCGCCTGCATACGTGTTACAGTGTGTGCTCACTGCTCAGCAATGTCCTTCCCTCTATGTGTGTGTGTGTGTGTGTGTGTGTGTGTGTGTGTGTGTGTGTGTGCGTGTGTGTGCGTACGTGTGTGTGTGTGTGTGTGTGCTGTGTGTGTGTGTGTGTGTGTGTGTGTGTGTGTGTGTGTGTGTGTGTGTGTGTGCCTGCTTGGTGGTGACCCAGAGCCATCTGGTACCTGGTCAGCCTGGCTGTCCTCTGGAGGGCCCTGGGCAGCAGCTTGCTCACCTGGCTCCGCAGGCCCCTGCCAACCCCCACACCTGTCCCACCAGTACACTGTGAGAGGAAACAGCTTGCTCAGTGCATGTCGAAATCACAAGCGGACCTGTGATACACTGTAAACTTTTTTTTTTTGGATTATTACTTATTGCTTGGTTTGTGGAAGTTCGGTCTAAGCTTTCCCTAACCCTTGTCCTCACATCCTGCGATCACACTCATAATTACAGTGCCGTAGACTTCCTAATACCTCCATTATTGCATCTTGGTCGCACTAAAGGGTCTCAGATTAGACAAAGGAACACATTTTTCTAATTATTATTTCATTTATTTATTTATGTTTTTAATTAACAAACACCAATATCACCAATGCAAAAAGGTAATTCCCCCTTAAATGTAATCACTGGTTGCAACAGCTTTCAGCAGCAATATTTTTTTCCCCCATAATTTGATATCAGTCTTTCACATCGCTTTACTTCACTCTTCTTTTTGGAACTGCTTTAAATCAGTATTTAGGAAACGGTATTTTGGAATTTACAAATTAAACATGGGGCCACTCCCCTATCTTTAGAAAATTACTCTGTCGTGCCTTAATGGCAATCGGTCCTTTTTTCCACGAGGTGAGAGATTAATTCCCGACATAAGCATGCAACAATCCACAATGTAAGAATGCGTAGTGCTGATTGTGCCCCTGCCAGCGTGTGCCAGCCCATTCGCTTGGCATATAATACCAGGTTGTCCTCTACTATCAATTACACTCTTTTTTCCTGCGAGGAAGGTGCTCTTTGTACTCCGACACACACGGGCACATAAACACACACACAAACACAAACACACGCGCTCGTGCACACGTGCACACACGCACACACCCAGTGGACACGTAGGGACAGACACCTGCAGAGTGTTTGTCACCTCTTCTGTTGGCGTCTGCGACCGCATGGCATTGTGGGAGAAACCACCATCTGTTGTCGCCAAGGCTGGATTGGAAAGGGCAAGTGGGCATGGTGCATCAAGCTGCTCTTTTCTGCTGCTTCCCACTCAAGTGTTGTTGTGGGCTGTTCCTCTATGTGGGCCATTTAGAAAGAGGAAAAATGAGGGATGAAACTTATATTCAAATAAAATAAAGAAATAAAGATAAAGCCAAATGGCCAAATCGTCCGCCTAGATCCGTGGCAAAGACCTGTTTCAGCAGGGGAACAGCTCTTCAAGAACCTCTGTCTGGGTTTCTAGGAAAAGCCGGAGACAGAATTGAGCCACGTGGCAGTAAAATGCATTCATCCAATTGTAAATATGAATAAAGTATTTGCTAATAATTAATATTAATGTTTCTGAGGGAAGAAGGCAAAAGCAGTTGAGCAAATTAGCACTCGATCTTACTACGTTCATAGGACTTAATGATTTAACGTCACGGTTATAGAAGATATGTCGCTCGTGCATTTATCAAATCAACCTTGTTTTGTCCCTTATAAATATATACTTTTTTGGTTTCAGTTTTTGGACCCTAACCCTCTTCAAAAGAACGCCGTGTAAGAAACAATAATAGGCTTTACAGCATGGTCTCAAAATCCTGGGAGATTGCAGGAGGGAGAGAGAGAGAGAAGAGAGAAGGAGAGAGAGAGAGAGAGAGAGAGAGAGAGAGAGGGAGAAGAGAGCAATCTGCAGCATTTTAAAATGTGACAGCGAAGACAGATAACGGTGATCTTAACCCAAATGTTCCTAAAGGACGTTGGTACAGTGGCTGCTCAGCTGCTCAGCTCCCGCAGCCGGCCCGCATCGCAAACAGATGTTTGGCCAGCCAAGCCTGCAGCGCCACAGGCACTGTGTGTTCTAGAAAAACCCGGAGACCAGATGCCGCTACCTGGTGTCCCACCAGCCTGCCGCTCTACAACGCTGGGCACGCTCCAGCAGCGGGTCACATGACCCCAAAGCGGGTTTCCAGCTTGTGCGCTGTCAATCACATTGATGATGAAGGAGGATGCGGATGTAAGAGAGAGAGCGCAGAGGAGGTCAGTGCATCTGACAGGCCTGAGTTATATTGCGGGCGTATCTCAAATTATAAATCAAATACGGTGTCGCGCGTGACGTACTGGAGTGCAAATGAATCAAAGGGATCCCAAACAAAGTGAAATCAAAGAGTCAACCGGAGGAGAGGGGAGTTGAGTCGAAACTTTGACACCAAACAAGAACGATTAATAAAGCGAGGAGTTATTCTTGGAAACGTGTCAGCGGCAAAATCCCAACATGGTAAAACCCGACGCGGCATCCTACGGAGTGAAACATTTGAAGTGATGTCAAAAACATGCACGTAGGTGCATCTTTATTTCCCCCTCCAATTCCCCCTTCCCCAAATAAGCACTCACTCTCTCAAAAAAAACAAACAAACAGAGGCATACATTACTCATCCAAGGTCCCAATTATTATCAAAAACCTGAGGAAACTTTCAAAAAATATATTTGACTAGACTCTGGATAAAAAAGATTTATTTGCTCTTTTGAAGTCCCGGCAATGTTTTTGTGTTATTTCTTTGACAGCGGCGGGTGGTTAGGGTGTGTTTGCGGCGTAACTGGCTCTGACCCAGAACTGCCAGGGAGCGCACGCGGGCCTGACGACCGGCCGCTCGGCTCCAAACTCCAAACTCCAAACTCCCTTAATGAGCAACGGCTCCATAATGGCACCGGTTCCTCCCAACCTCAAAGGACCCGACGCTCCCCGTCGCTATTTCAACGGTTATTTATACGCTGTTGTGTGACAAGAACAAAGAAAGTGGCGGCCATACGAGACCGGCGCGGCTTTAGGTCGTAGCTGTTGCCGCTCTTCCCGGACACGGCTCTTGTGGGAAATTCAGTCTCCAATATTGCCTCGAATATTTCCCCAGAAACCTCCAAAGTGTTGATCGGGCGAGATATTTCTTTGAGTCGGGCCTGGCCTGATCGGGAGATAGCTGAGTTATTGTCTGGCGCAATCTCTGCCATCTCTGCCTTCGTTTTGATATGCGTCAGTGAGCGGGGAGAATCTTTCATCTTTTCTCATATTTGGTTACACTTATTAGCTATAATGGTCACGCATCTGTTCTAGCCCTCTGATCAGATGCTTAGATTTCAGCAAAGCTTTGAATTCTAATAAAGCCTCATTATTCTTGCTTTTATAATGTGTATTATCTCTTAGATTCATCAGACATACCTCAGTGCTTTGTGCATTGTTGCATCTGTAACCTCCCCGCCCCCCATCCACTTGGGCGCCAACAGAGAGGCACACTGCCCCCTAGTGGCCAATACAACTACTACCGCAAAACAAGTGACGCTTCAGCCATCAAGCAGACAATAATGGCCTGATCCTCTGCCAGCAGCTCGATACAAAGATCTGTCATAGGCAGCGATGCGAGACAATAGATAGCACTGATTGGAGAGGTGCGCTCTCGTGGCTAGGGCGGCGGCTCGGCGCTCACTATCGAATGGCTGTTTTTCTCCCGCTCTCTCCACAGGCTCCCTTATACAGTAATCAATGCTGCTCATTTTAATAGCACCACTTGAGTTATCCATCAGGGCTGGAGGACAGTGGAAAATCAAGGTGGACCACAGACAAGTGTTTTTGTTTTTTTCCTCTGAGGTGAACACAGAAATCATGGAGTACCTCGGGAAATGAGGCGGATAAATATCAGGGACAGGGGCTTATCATGCAAAAATTGTATTTGTATGGGGGGGTACTTAGGTATCTCGGCCTTATGGTTGTAGGCCTAAACAAAGCTCATTTTGGAGATGTGTAAAATGCGAGGGATTGTGTCAAGGATATATGTAAGACTCACTGAGTTTTCAGGCCACTAACCAATAAGAACAAGCGTGTCCTTCACTAATTGAGCGAGTGACCTTTCACCCCTGTCTTGCTGTCGCCTTCCCACGCGAACAGCAGAGAAAAGCCACGAGGCAGCGCCAAGTTACATCACAGCCTTTGTTCTGCCTCCTCCTTTTTCATTTGTGCCTCCATCTCGTCCCGAGCTACAATAAAAGACCTTGAGCCGCCACAGGCACCTCTGAAGAGGCCCTAAGTGAGTGTTCCCACTGACAAGACAGACTAAATACCCACTGACAAACAATGTGAGACTGTAAAGCACACTTTAACAAAGGCGGTATGTAATGAACCCAAGGTGCCTTCTTTCCAATATATCATCCTGAGTGAATTTGCCAACATCACTCTCCGTGCCTGCAAGCATGGTAAATGAGAATTTATGCGCCCGGCACTTTATCATTCTTTACTCCTTTCACCCCCATGAGGTAGCGCCATGCGAGAGAGAGAGATTTCCACCAAAGGCAATATCCCCTTGCAGTAATTATATCAGAGCTGGAGAATGGCTCATTAACATATGCTAGGTATGTCAGGAATTTACAAGCGCCCTTTGTAGACGATTCTCGTCGGCGCGCTGCTCCCGTCCGTATGGTGTCTCCTTTGAGGACGCCGCCTTCTCATTTACATGAATGTCAATCAAGCCAAGAATGCTTCGTATAAATATACAGTAGGAAAAAAAATATGGCACTCGCCGGAAATCAAAATCATAGGGGATGGATGGTTCAGTTATGTAGAAAAAACAATGGCATTGTGCATGTGAGAGTTAAATACAATGACATTAGGAAAACAAAGGCGTGAGACTAAAGCTGTTGGAGTGATGGTTTTAGTTCAAGTGTGTCAGCGAAGACGTGTTTGTGTGTGTGTGTGTGTGTGTGTGTGTGTGTGTGTGTGTGTGTGTGTGTGTGTGTGTGTGTGTGTGTGTGTGTGTGTGCATACGCCTGAGCGACGGTATTTGCATGCGCGCGTGCGACCTCACGCCAGACACCAGACACCAAAGCGACAGGCAGACGAGGCCCGGGGCCACGGAGCTTGTGGCGGACACCGCTCTGCTGCTGCTGCTGCTGCCCGGCTCCTGCTCCAGGACCCAACATCTGCTGCCTGGAAGAAGAAGAAGATGCACTCAGGTCTGGGGGCCTTCCCACCCTCAGCCATTAGAACGCAGACGCTACTGTGCAATGACCTAATTATCAAGTCGTGATGGAGAGGTTTTGTGTTTTCATTGCCTCAACATATGAGTCAAGTTGATATTTTGCAGAATGATCAGCAGACCGAGGAGGTATTTCCTAGACTGCATAGTCTCAACGTGCATCTGTACTTAAACACAGGAAGAAAAAAAACGACAGAAAAAGGATTCCTGTGTTTGTGATGGTTCAACAGATCTGTGTCATGATTCTAATCACTGAATCTGATCTTAATCCTGATCTTACTTTAGAAATGTTGAATTCAATCTCAGATCAAGGGACCTAAGTGTTCTTTAACCGTCTGCTACAGTGTGTGGGAGACGCAGCCAAACAGCGTAATCATGTAGCACGATGCCTCCCCGGTCCGTCTCTGGGCTCCCAGGCATGAGATGAGATGGCAGTGTTTCCCATCGCCCCCCAACCGCTGGACCACAGGGCTTTGACGGCTCAATGCCAACGAGCCAAAGACAAACTAGTGCGGTATTTAGTTCCACAACATTGGCTCAAGGGCCGGCCCTTTTCGTGCCACACAGGACGGAAGTGCGCACTGGCCGCAAAGTGGCTGGGCTTTCTTCAATGGCATGCCTGGGAGATGCGACACTGGAATTTTGATAGACTCTTAACTGTTAAAAGGCCTAAAGAATGGACCAAAAAAAAAAGTTTAAATGAGCCGACTTCATTTCCTTTCGATATTGGGGCCGGATTTACACGTGTCATTGCAAATGAAGAAGTGCCATAACAGGAGTTTGATGGACTATAAAGTGAGGTCAAGAAAGAGGAAGAAAGTCACGCAGCCTTTCAATGAGTCGCCCGTTCTCTCTTTTCATTTTTTGCCCCGGCGAGCGCCATTACAATGAGTGAAGACCCGACGTCCATTTCCATCACCGACCACTCTCTCTATCTCTTCCACTCTGTCTTGCTCATTGTCATTGCATTTCCCTTTAAGTGCACTTTTGCCCACACCACTTGGAAATTGATTGAAACAAAATGTCACAATTATGCCCTGTAGCTTGCCGCTTCAATTATTCATCAATTAGGGGTTAGGCTGCTTTTTTTCTCTCTTCCGAGCTGATTTTTCATTCAGTTTGCCTGAGATGTATGGCTCCCCTGCTGTTAACCAGTCCAAAGTCATTAGTTTCTGGGTTTGCAATTAAACCTGATGCATAATGCATGAGCCTCCGACTCAGTAGACACGCAGCAGAGGCCGCAGCAGCTACAGAACGGGCTAGCAAGCTCTGGAGGCGTGGATGGGAAATTAATTTGCCAGAAATGAAGTTCTCTCTCTCCGTCTCTGGCAGGTTGGAACAGATGCCACTGGCTAAAGAGGGAGATGGAGCCGGGGCAGCTCAGTGCAGCTAGATCAGCACTGATGAGGGAATAGAATCCCATTAGACATTCACAGCCAGAACATGTGTAGGAGCTATATATAACTTCATTTTGCACTGAGAAATAGATTTTTTTTTTTTTTTTTTTTGTACAAGTTAGTGATTTTATTAAGCTGATATCACTCAAAATAAAACTTGAGAGAGAGTTACATATTTAAAAAAAAAAGGATATTCTTACTCTTAACACAATAGAAAACACATTACAACCAAATAACATTTAAAAATGAGAAAGTGATCCAGGTTGTGTTTCTGTGTTCTGTGTGACAAATAATAAGTAACAATAAGCCATACTAACTATTTGATTTTGTAAAAAAAAAAAAAAAAAAAAACATAAATAAGTTAATAAAAACACAATGAAAAATGTTTTGAAATAGCATGATATGTGACTGAAAAAAATGCTTTATATGAGACTGTTAAAATGTGTATTGTATTACTCAGTGTAAAATACACTGAGGCTGCAGGAGCACTTCATACTGTAACGGTCACCCCTGGAAGCTGAGCCCTTTTGCACGGGCTTTTCTGCCATCATGTGGGCATTGTCGTTATCAGCATTTCCTCCACAAGTTATGCAAGAAATGGACTATTTTAACTTAAGCAGTTAAATCATATAAAAACATCTCATGTATACATCACATTTATATATTATGTGTATTATAATCATAATGTATTATATGTAGGTATTGTAAATTTTCATTATTATATTTGAGTAAAGTAACAAATAAAGTAATGCAAAAAAGAACTTCTGTGGAAATGGACAGGCCGACAGACAGACAGACAGACAGACAGACGGATAAATAGACGGATAGATAGACAGATAGATAGGCAGATAGATAGATAGATAGATAGATAGATAGATATATAGATAGATAGATAGATAGATAGATAGATAGATAGAAAGATAGATAGATAGATAGATAGATAGATAGATAGATAGATAGATAGATAGATAGATAGATAGATAGATAGATAGATAGATAGATAGATAGATAGATAGATCGATAGACTGATGGATAGATAAACTTGAGGTACCATCAATGGCTGTTCATCTTTTCACTTTTATTTTACCAAATATTTTGTAGACTTTTTAATTACACATTAATTTTGATAGCTTCTTATCAAAAGAATAAATAAAATAATAATAATAGTAATAATAATAATAATAATAATAATAATAATAATAATAATAATAATAATAATATATAAATAATAGTATAATAATAATAATAATATAATAGTTAAGCTAAAGTTAAGCTTTCAACATGTGTGTAACACATAAGGAAAACGTAGTGTGAGAGTGGTGCACAAGGGCCCAGCCGGTGCCAATTGACAGGGCTTGAGCACATAAACGGAGCAAACACACAGGTGTGCAGAGCTAGCACCAGCTGCGTGTTTGTTTCCTGAACTGGTACGACAAACGGCCCTGAGCTTCGTTCCAAATATATGGTTTTTGACCTTTCATTGTTTTGACTTTTTTTTCTTTTAATTGCTGCCTTCTGTTTTGTTTTTTTGGTTGTTTTTTTTTTTGGTCTTGTGTCACTACAAAGTCAGGTGACAGGTGTTGGCTTCGTGGAGACAAGGTGCAGACGTCGGTAGTACACAACAGATCAACAGTTGCTCTGCGTGTTTTTTTCCAGGTGTACTGCTGATTCCTGTTTATTGAATACTGGGGGGGGGGGTTGTTTTTTTTTACTGTCTCTATTAGCAAGGCTGTGAACGCTTCTGTTCTAGTGCTGCAGCTGGTGGTGGTCTCCAGGCACGGCTGGGGGAGGGCGTCGCTATCTCACACGGTGATTCTCTCTCTCTCTCTCTCTCTCTCTCTCTCTCTCTCTCTCTCTCTCTCTCTCTCTCTCTCTCTCTCTCTCTCTCTCTCTCTCGCTCTCGTCCAGGCACTGACTGCCTGTTCGCTGGTCCACCTGAGCAATTGTTTTGCCATTAGAGGTTTCCACCTACTTGGGGTGGTGTGGTGCACAAACAGTGGCCTCGTTCTCTAGGCCACACTCAGTCAAGAATTGGCGGGGGTTAGAGGTTGTTGGTGGCAGCGTGGGTGTCAATTACGCTAGCGATTGGTTCCCGACATCAGTGATACCTCTACAATTCCTGAGGAAATTGTGGCCAGTGAGCGGGCCCCTGTGCGGCTGAGAAATGGCCCTTTAGCCCCCTCATTAAGATGTAGAACAGTGATTCGTTTGTGTAGCAACCTCATGCACAACATTCAATTCAAAGTGCTTAATATTAATAGGCCATAAAAAGTACCAATGGAAGCAAACATACATTTAGTAAAGAATTATACTCATTTTGGATTGGTGGCAGTGCAGCGCCTGTGTCTTATAAGCTACTTCATTTGAGTGCATTGGAGTCATTATTGCTTTGGGTCATTTAATGGTGTTCACTCTGAGCTGTGTTGCAAAAAAAGAAAAGATTTACAGAAATTGGCCTGGAGCAAAATCAATCTTTGTCAAACAAAATTTTACAGGTCATTAAGTGCTGACCCTAAAAGTTGGCGCAAAAGGGTACTTGTGGACAGCTGGAGCCAATCCCAACTGGCAATGAGGGTAAGGCCAGGGAACTCCCTGAATGGGAGGAAGGCCACGCACATCTACTCAATGCACCCTTCCCCCTTAAGATCTCTGATTTGGTCACTTGAAAAAACTTTTGTGTCAAGGAGCTGAAATTGGCGTGTTGCTTGGCAACAATCACGAGGTGTATTTTGTCTGTTAAAAGATGGTTTAGAATTTGGTTTGCCACATACCCTTTACTCCTCCGCACACCCTGGATATTATGTAATTCTACCGTTTCTATGGGTACTGTGTTGTTATGATGTCACAGCCGGGTAGATGTCAAAGGCTCTCACGGTCTCATTTAATTTGCAGTTGATGGGGCTTTGGCACAGTTGGTTCAGAGTGGTGTCTGGATACACAGCGTGCTGTTCACTCATGGAGAAGCCGCAGAACTTCATGGGCTCTTCAAAATGTATGTGAGGTAAACTGGTTTCATATAATCTGCGCAAAACAGATCACACGTTTGACAATTTCTGGGTTGTTAACGTGACGGGTAACTTTGTCAGTTTGTGAATATATGGTGATATGTTAAAAAAAAAGAAAGTGTGCTTACACTTTATTTGGATCATCAAATGTTACTCGATTCAGTACAGACTGACTAAACACGATCAAAGGCAACATTAAAACCACTGTCTGAAGTGAATAACATTGCTCATCTTGTTCCAGGGGCACCTGTTAAGAGGTGGGATATATTAGGCAGCAAGTGAACAGTCAGTTCTTGAAGTTGATGTGTTGAAAGCAGGAAAAATGGGCAAGCGTAAGGATCTGACTGACTTTGACAAGGGACAAATTGTGATGACTAGACGACTGGGTCAGATCATCTCCAAAACAGCAGGTCTTGTGGGGTGTTCCCAGTATGCAGTGGTTACTACCTAACAAAAGTGGTTCAAGGAAGAACAACCAGCAACAAGGTCATGGGCACCCAAGGCTCATTGATGCATGTCGGAAGCGAGGTCTGGTCCGATCCCACAGAAGAGCTACTGTAGCACAAATTTGTGAAAAAGTTGATGCCGGCCATGATAGAAAGGCGTCAGAACAGTGTGTTGCAGCTTGCTGTGTAGCCACAGACCTGTGAGTGGCCATGCTGACCCCTGTTCACTGCCCAAAGCACCTACAATGGGCATGTGAGCAGCAGAACTGGACCATGGAGCAATGGAAGGTGGCCTGGTTTGAATCATGTTTTCTTCTACGTCATGTGGATGCCCGGGATTAGGGTCCAATGGCGCATCTGTGAGATGTTCTGGAACAAGCCTGATCCATGGGGGGCTCACCTCACAACTTCCAGGACTTAAAGGATCTGCTGCTAACCTCTTGGTACCACAGGACACCTTCAGAGGTCTTGTGGAGTCCATGCCTCAACAGATCAGAACTGTTTTGGCAACACGAGGGGGAGCTACACAACATTGGTGGTTTTAATGGTGTAGCTGATCGGCGCAAGTGTGAATTATTATCAACTTCTTCAATGTAGCTTTATCCATGTTAATCTCTGTGAATCTGAGGCATTTTGGCTGCAGGCTAGAGCATGGTTAAATGGCTGGTAGAATATTAAAGATGGTTAAGCTTAAATTCATATTTCAAGTGTTTCGGTTATCAGTCCATGTATTTTATTGAGGTTTGGCAAACCTGTAAACTATGGCAAAGGAGCCAATAGAAATTGTATTTTCTCAAAACTACTAAATGTGCAAAACTACAGTGAAACCACTGCAATTTGGTTATTGAAGAGTGGACTCCAGCTGGACTCTTAAAACATTACCAAAATTCAGCTCTGCCAGCTTGAAAATGTCTGACATAAAAATTATTGGTTTACATTCCATATAATGTCACAATATTTTCTTAGTGAGGACACAATTCAAAACTCATGTTGTAGTTCAACAGTTCACCAGCCCAAAGTGAAGCTACTAAGCAGCAGTGCACACACTATGTATTTAATTGGCCTGGGAAAGCAATTTTTTTTTCTTTCCCTTCAAATTCAAGGAAGTTGTTTGTCTTGAGTTCCTGACTGATTTAGGGCATAACATGTCAATTATACAGCCTGTCTTAAGTGGCTTCATGTTGTCTTGGATACAGGGCACTTGTATGGTGCTGTGCTCTAGTGGTCACTTCAAAATCATAATGGAAAAACAAAGACATATATTTTTCTTTTTTGTCAGGAACATGCAATCCAGTGTTGAATGATGCAATTAAACACCAATATTTGATTCATGATACTGATGTTTCACAAGATTTACATTTAAATCATCTGCACAAGCTCATCACACATTGGATCTTGACCACAAAACATCATGTTTGTTCTCGCAAACATCTAAAGTCCATTTAGATCACGAGGGGGGTTCCATGTAGCCAGCTAATTTTTCATGATCCTATTGACCTGATGATGATTGGAGTCCAATATGGAGAGCTGCCACACCTGATCTCTCATCTCAGTCACACATCACAACATTCTGTCCTTGCCATCATGTTCATTGGCAGGTGCTCAACCCAAGTACATGTTTGAGAAGTTCAGGAACCTCCTGAATTAGCGTGACTTAATGGACGCTCAGCTGTCTTCTTCATTGGCAGCTTCCTTTAAAACCTCCACAGAATTGTAGTGCTCTCCTAGTCCGTAGGCGTGGCGCATGTACCTGCAGCACAAAGAAAACACAAGGGATGTACTTCCAAACAACCTCCATGTTTTATTTTACGACATGTTTTTAATCAAGTTGACTATGTTTGTGCCTTGATATTATGTTCAATATTTACAAGAGCAATCTACTGAAAGGCTCGAGTCGAATACAGATGGCTCAATTTAATATTTCTAAGCAGTAGTTCAATTAGCTGAAATTGCAAGACTTGTTTTCTGAAGTTAAACTGTATATGTTAATTTAGGTTTTGTATTCATACTGCATTGACAACAGGGTTGTTTGTGTCACTTCATCAAAATGCCAACCAACCCCAACTTGTTAAAAGATAAGAACTTACACAAGGATGATGGGAGTGCTGTTATATTCTTCTCCTATTTTTATAGTAGAGGAGTCTGCCTGGATCACTTCTATTGGAAGCTGAAGGACCTGGGTTAGCGCTTGTAGCTGGTAGGATTAAAACATTAACCGTGGGTTTAGTTTTTGTCTGTTTTTCTTTGTTCTATGATCTAATCAATCAGAGCTTACCTCCAGCTGCCCGCCCCAAGCTGCAGTGTGTTCCACATCATTGCAGTATTTTTCAAACTCTTCTGAAAACACACAAGCATTTCCAATTTGTACCCATAAAAATTACGTTAGTAGTTTCCAGCTACTTGAGCCATATATTAAACCATTACAAATATGAAAAATAAATGCAACCAATCTTGTATACCTCCTGTATACATGTCACCAGTGTTGGCGTTTGTGAGGAACGGCAGAAAGTCGTCGGCATGGCTTCTCATGTGTTGAGCGGTGCAGGATCGCAGCTCCTTTAGCCCCGGCCCTGGCTGAAGAGGCGACAAATAGGCTTGATTTGGCGTCCTTACTTGGATCTAATCTTTTTTTTTCCTAAGATACATACCACTGCTCGTTGCTGTAGTTGATCTTCGATGGCATGGTACATGCAATGGCCATCGGAAGATATTTCCCTGATCTGGAGTCGTCGTTGAGCGAGTTTCTGAGCGAGCTTCAAGCCCTCCTGGTGCCGGATACCCTGCAGGTTCTCCACCTCTGCCTCCGCTATCCGGCTCTCCCTCTCCTTCTCTTGGGCAGCCTTCTTGTCCTGGAAGGGTGGTAAGGGCCATTTAGAATCATAGATTGACTTAAAACTGAAAGAACACACCTTATTGCAAGCCCAGTCGTTTTGGCGAAATGCTCAACTTGATTTGATCTTCGAATATTTAACTGATTCAAGATGTTTATTATATACATATGTGCAGTGAAATGTTATTGCAACACACCCTGAGATTACACACAAAAAGTACTAACTGACACAATAGCTAATTAACTAAACTGATTCCTAAAACGTAATTCAAATATTCAGTAAATAGAATGAAATAAGGGTAAAAAGGTAATATACTGAACGTGAATACAAAATAGAAATAAGAGGAATAGACTTTTGTATACACTAGTGTGTATAGACTGCTGTTAAATAATGAACATGCATTGGCAATGCATTTCCGAAACAGCGGCTAAAAATCATCATCATCATGGTGCTTAGACTGAAACTGTATCTCACTCTTCGTTTCTGTGCCTTTGACACACGTGACTGCTTGCCCTCCTCTTTCTGCTCGTCACCATCCACCCCGAGGGACTCCACTCCATTTATAATCTCTTCTTCCTACAGGACATCACACATGTATGTTAGGATCAATACTCCTGTCGGTGCCCCTGACCAAGGCACTGGCGAAAGAGCTGGAGTTGGTCCCCTGGTGCCGCACTGCGGCTGCCCACTGCTCCTAAGGTATAGGATGGGACAAATGCAGAGGACAAATTTTGTTGTATCCTACTACAATGTACTAGTAGTAGTAGTACAATGAAGAAATATTCTTCTTCGAGGACAGAGAAAGGATTGTGCCACCGTTAACATTTGATCTAAAACAGATTCCATAGACTTATTCACAACAGGATGCCATTTAAGTTGGATAGGATGTAAATATTCATTGCACTTAATCAATACTAAAATATGTGCATCCTCATCCGAAGGATAACCACAATCATTTGTTTAAAACATTATTTTTTTTATCTAACCAACAATTTGTGGTTTACGACAAAATTTACTGAAATACATCAAATTTTAAATAAAGTAGAATTTCTGTCCATATATTGTCAGAAACTGACACAAATATCAGTCATACAGTATTTCTTAGAAATCTAGTATTTCTTAGTATATCTTTAATAAGAACAGAGGTGGCATCTTATTTCAGCTAATGCATAGGCATGAGATTTTCAGCAAGTCCGCCTGAGGGTTTTACCTTTGCACCAGCTGTAGACATGAGCGCGTTGCGTTCCTCCTCCTGTGTGTTGTTAAGTTCAGCCTCTAGCTTGGCAATGTCTTCAGTCAACTGTTTCCTCCGTTTTTTGTCATTTTTGGGAACTGCATTTTTCATGCTCTGGATTTTAGCTGCAAAAGTGAAGGAAAGCACAGTTTGAAACATTAACGGCTACCAAGTCACGTCTTATGGACTCTTGTCTCAGACCCCAATCTGAGATGATTTTTTTACGGTTGGATGTGATTTAGTCCAAACTTCCAAACTGTCCATACTGTGGTTAGGGAGACAACAGTGGAACTCAAGATCAGAACGGTCATTATTCCTCATTCTCTAACAATGAGAATATCTTGTAAATTAAGTAACACGGACATATAACTATTAATCACTTTGCTGAGGATCCCTGGGAGTCCCCGGACCCCGCACTGAGACCACTGACTTAAAGGGTATTGATTCGGGGGTATTGATTAAAGAATGACCACTAATTATATTGTCAAGTCTTCCATCCATAATCTTCAAGCCACTTGGTCCCTTCAGGACCAGTGGTGGAATACACACCCACCAAAATCACCAACAAAGATTCTGAAGCAGGTCAAATAGCTGCGCTAGTCGTTATGATTACTGCTACCTGCTCTACTCCACGCTCCATGGCTCGAAAGCTCAGTTAGCGCCAAGCTGTGAACTAGAGGGGGGGGGGGGGGGGTAATGTCAATACCTTGCAGAGCCTTCTTCTCTCTGCGATGCCGCGCGGCCAGCAGCGCCTCCGGCGTCTCCGGCGTCTCCGGCGTCTCCGGCATACCCTCCTCCATGTCCGTGTGACGACTTGTCAAACGGCTTCACGATCAGCGTCGCATCCTCACAAACCCCAAACGGAAAGAGGAGACTCCAGAAGCGACGGAAGGGGCGGAAGGCGCGGCCTGGCCGGAAGGGGCGGAGCCTCCGCGCCTCGCTTCACTTATCCACGTCCAAGTAGCGTTACTGCCCCCTGCTGGCTGTTTTACAATATTAATAATAATATAATTATTAATATTATTAATAATAATCATAATAATAATAATAATGTTATGAATACTAACTGAAGTGCCACTACTACATTTTAACACTTTTTCCCCCAATACATGTAACGAAACAAGCCAGGTGTAGACGCGCGTAAAGCAGCATCAAAGTGTTAAAATGTCGTGTATTGGACGCCCCAGGCGCAGCGTTGTGACGGAGTTACCTCCACGTTGGACTAGGCGGCAGCTGCTCGCCCTCCGCGACCGTCCCCGGCGTCCGTCCCCGGGGCTGACGGAAACCCACACGAACGCCTTCGGAGCGCGGTCGCTCCACGTCGCGGCGCGGCGCACAACGCAACCTCTCCCGAGAGCGTCCCCGTGTGTGACGTGCCGCCGCCGGTGGACGCGTCACGCCTGACGTCGTGCGTGACGTGGCGCGCAGGGGCGGAAGAGACGCCGAGTGTTTTGGTTCTTCGGAGGAAGTTGCGAGAAGAACGGGAGAAGGCGAAGGTGGAGACGCGTTCCGGGGGGGGGGCTGTGTTGAAATAGTTCTCTAGTTGCTGAACGTCGCCTCGCCGCAATTTGCTCCCACCCCTTGTCTAACAAAAAAAAAACAAAAAAAAACAAAAAAAAGAGAGAAACTCCCTCCACAGCGGCCATTACAGCCCAACACCCGCGCTGCTTCCAGGTAGAGTACGTCTGCGTTTCGGACGCTAGCGGTGGCTGAGCTGTCAGCGAGGCTAGCTTGTCGACTGCGCTTGGGGCTCGCAAAGCCGAAGGCCTTCTGTCCTGCCACAGAAAGCACATTTATGGGGACACCAGTATGATTTTAATATCAAGTGGCCATTGTCGTCGCTAGCAGCTCAGGGGTTGGAATCAGGTGTGTGGAACGCAAACGCTAATGCTACTAAGGCTAATGCTAGTAAGCTAAAGTCAATGGTAGATGGCCGAATATATACATAATTACAGTGTTACAGCATCTCACATTAAACCATTAGGCGATAGGAAAATATAAACAAATGTGCGATATGCTACGATCCTAAAAGATAAATTAAATCTCGAAAGAATGGCAACATACAATACATCGAAACAATTGGTAAACACTTCAACCTCTGTCAAAAATATGAAATTGTGCAAGTTTGTATGTATGTATGTGTGTGTGTGTGTGTGTGTGTGTGTGTATGTATATATATATATATATATATATATATATATATGTGTGTGTGTGTGTATGTATGTATGTGTGTTTGTATATGTGTGGTGTGTGTATGTATGTGTATGTGTGTGTGTATATATGTGTGTGTGCATATGTATGTGTGTGTGCATATGTATGTGTATGTATATATGTGTATGTATATACAGTGGGGCAAAAAAGTATTTAGTCAGCCACCAATTGTGCAAGTTCTCCCACTTAAAAAGATGAGAGGCCTGTTATTTTCATCATAGGTAAACCTCAACTATGAGAGACAAAATGAGGAGAAAAAAAAATCCAGAAAATCACAGTCTGATTTTTAAAGAATTTATTTGCTAATTATGGTGGAAAATAAGTATTTGGTCAATAACAAAAGTTCATCTCAATACTTTGTTATATACCCTTTGTTTGCAATGACAGAGGTCAAACGTTTTCTGTAAGTCTTCACAAGGTTTTTACACATTGTTGCTGGTATTTTGGCCCATTCCTCCATGCAGATCTCCTCTAGAGCAGTGATGTTTTGGGGCTGTCGCTGGGCAACACAGACTTTCAACTCCCTCCAAAGATTTTCTATGGGGTTGAGATCTGGAGACTGGCTAGGCCACTCCAGGACCTTGAAATGCTTCTTACGAAGCCACTCCTTCGTTGCCCGGGCGGTGTGTTTGGGATTATTGTCATGCTGAAAGACCCAGCCACGTTTCATCTTCAATGCCCTTGCTGATGGAAGGAGGTTTTCACTCAAAATCTCAGAATACATGGCCCCATTTATTCTTTCCTTTACATGGATCAGTCGTCCTGGTCCCTTTGCAGAAAAACAGCCCCAAAGCATGATGTTTCCACCCTCATGCTTCACAGTAGGTATGGTGTTCTTTGGATGCAACTCAGCTTTCTTTCTCGTCCAAACACGACAAGTTGAGTTTTTACCAAAAAGTTCTATTTTGGTTTCATCTGACCATATGACATTCTCCCAATCCTCTTCTGGATCATCCAAATGCTCTCTAGCAAACTTCAGACGGGCCTGGACATGTACTGGCTTAAGCAGGGGGACACGTCTGGCACTGCAGGATTTGAGTCCCTGGCGGCGTAGAGTGTTACTGATGGTAGCCTTTGTTACTTTGGTCCCAGCTCTCTGCAGGTCATTCACTAGGTCCCCCCGTGTGGTTCTGGGATGTTTGCTCACCGTTCTTGTGATCATTTTGACCCCACGGGGTGAGATCTTGCGTGGAGCCCCAGATCGAGGGAGATTATCGGTGGTCTTGTATGTCTTCCATTTTCTAATAATTGCTCCCACAGTTGATTTCTTCACAACAAGCTGCTTACCTATTGCAGATTCAGTCTTCCCAGCCTGGTGCAGGTCTACAATTTTGTTTCTGGTGTCCTTTGACAGCTCTTTGGTCTTGGCCATAGTGGAGTTTGGAGTGTGACTGTTTGAGGTTGTGGACAGGTGTCTTTTATACTGATAACGAGTTCAAACAGGTGCCATTAATACAGGTAAGGAGTGGAGGACAGAGGAGCCTCTTAAAGAAAAAGTTCCAGGTCTGTGAAAGCCAGAAATCTTGCTTGTTTGTAGGTGACTAAATACTTATTTTACAGAGGAATTTACCAATTATTTCATTAAAAGTCCTACAATGTGATTTCCTGGATTCTTTCCCCCCATTCTGTCTCTTATAGTCGAAGTGAACCTATGATGAAAATAACAGGCCTCTCTCATCTTTTTAAGTGGGAGAACTTGCACAATTGGTGGCTGACTAAATACTTTTTTGCCCCTGTGTGTGTGTGTGTGTGTGTGTGTGTGTGTGTGTGTGTGTGTGTGTGTGTGTGTGTGTGTGTGTGTGTGTGTGTGTGTGTGTGTGTGTGTGTGTGTGTGTGTGTGTGTGTGTGTGTGTGTGTGTGTGTGTATGTGTGTGTGTGTGGATATATGTGTACGTATGTATAATAATTGCAAGTAATTGCTCCTGATGGCTGCGTCCGTCGGTGTTTGAATAATTGTAAGTTGCTTTGGATAAAAGTGTGTGTGTGTGTGTGTGTGTGTGTGTGTGTGTGTGTGTGTGTGTGTGTGTGTGTGTGTGTGTGTGTGTGTGTGTGTGTGTGTGTGTGTGTGTGTGTGTGTGTGTGTGTGTGTGTGTGTGTGTATACTGTATATATGTGTGTATGTGTGTGTGTGTGTGTGTGGGTGTATACTGTATATATATGTGTGTGTGTGTGTGTATATATATGTGTGTGTGTATGTATATATATATATGTGTGTGTGTGTGTGTATACTGTATGTATGTGTGTGTGTGTGTGTGTGGGTGTATACTGTATATATATGTGTGTGTGTGTGTGTATATATATGTGTGTATGTATGTGTGTGTGTGTGTGTGTGTGTGTGTGTATATACACTACTCAAATAGTTAGGCATATTCGACTTTCGGGTGAAATTTCAGGATGAACCTAAAATGCACTATAACTTTTACAGGTGAACTTAATTTGACCTTCTCTAAACTTTTGAATGCACATGTCCAACTGTTCAATGTTTCAGTACTTTTTGCACAACTTGCTGTTCTCTAACAAGGAGCTGAACGGCAAAATTCACAACAGGTGTTTGATCCATGAATCGACCAATACAATTAGTTCAATTAGAATTGGTATTTAAACAGTCCTCTTCAACATGCTGTTCACATTTTGACATCATGAGACCAAGACGACCCCTAACAACTGATCAACAGTACCTCACCATTGCGAGGCTTCAAACAGGATGTTCTCAGAGGGAAGTGGCCACTGAGCTTAGAGTGTCACAGAGTGTCATCAGCAGGTCCAACAGAGATACATAGAGACAGGAAGAGTCACAGAAAGGCATAGAAGTGGACGTCCTTTGGCAACATCCCACACTGATGAGCGCTTCATTGTGAACAGTGCCCTGCGGAACCGGATGATGAATGCCACTCAACTCCAGGCACATTTAAGGGAGGTGAGAGGCACCCAAGTGTCACGTCAGACCATTCAAAACCATTGACATCAGCGTGATCTACGTGCTAGACGACCTGCAAGGGTACCTGACCACACCACCAGGCACAGGCATCATCGTCTTGCACGGGCCAGGGAGCATTGACGCTGGACGAGGGACCAGTGGCCTCAGTGCTGTTCTCTGATGAAAGTCGATTCACGTTGAGCAGAAATGATGGCCGCCAACGATGTTGGAGACGTCAAGGAGAGCGCTATGCAACAGCCACTGTTGTCACCAGAGGAGCCTTTGGTGTTGGTGGTGTTATAGTGTGGGCAGGTGTGTCTAGTCAATACAGAACTGCCCTACACTTTGTGAATGGTACAGTGACAAGCCCATACTACCTGAATGACATCATTAATCCAGTCATTGTGCCCCTGCATGAACAACACAGGCCTCATTTCATCTTCATGGTCGACAATGTTCCAGCTCATGGAGGTGGCATCATTAGGGAACGGCTGCTGGAGACTGAGGTACCTCAAATGGAGTGGCCTGCACTTTCTCCAGACCTGAATCCCATAGAAAACCTATGGGATCAGCTGAGTCGCTGTGTAGAGGCTTGTAACTCTGTGCCCCAGAACCTCAATGACCTGAGGGCCGCCCTTCAAGAAGAGTGGGGGGCCAGGTCTCAGCAGACAATAAGTCGACTTGTGAACAGCATGAGACGTGGTTGTCAAGCTGTAATTGATGCTCAAGGGCACATGACAAGTTATTGAGACGTTGACATTTTTTGTTGTGGTAAACCCACCACTGTTGTTGGCTTTTGTTTCAATAAATTGTCTGAGATGAGGAAATCACCATTGCATGCTTCTACTTAAATGCCCTACTTTCATGATATAATATCACTGTAGCGTGAACTTTTTACATTTTCCATAATTTTCACCCGAAAGCTGTGTGTGTGTGTGTGTGTGTGTGTGTGTGTGTGTGTGTGTGTGTGTGTGTGTGTGTGTGTGTGTGTGTGTGTGTGTGTGTGTGTGTGTGTGTGTGTGTGTGTGTGTGTGTTTTATTTATATATATATATATATATATATATAAATAATGTGTGTGTGTATATGTGTCTATATATATATGGAAAAATGGGCAAGCGTAAGGATCTGATTGACTTTGACATGGGCCAAACTGATGGCTAGATGACTGGGTCAGAGCATCTCTAAAAAGGCAGGTCTTGTGGGGTGTTCCCAGTATGGAGGAGTTACCACCTTCCAAAAGTGGTCCAAGGAAGGACAACTGGTAAACCAGCAACAGGGTCATGTATATATGCGTGTGGAGAGCAAAGTCTAGTCCATCTGGTCCGATCCCACAGAAGAGCTACTGTAGCATAAATTGCTTAAAAGGTTAATGCTGGCTGTTATAGAAAGGTGTCAGAACACAGTGCGTCGCAGCTCACTGTGTATGGGGCTACGTAGCCGCAGACTGTTCAGTGTCCATGCTGACTCCTGTCCACAGCCGAAAGCGCCAACAATGGGCAAGTGAGAGTCAGAACTGGACCATGGAGGAAGGTGGCCTGGTCTAATGAATCACATTTTCTTTTACATCAAGTGGTCTCTTTCAACAGGATAACGCACCCTGCCACACTGCAAAAAATGTTCAGTAATGGGTTGAGGAACATAACATACAGTTCGAGGTGTTGACTTGGCCTCCAAATTGCCCATCTCATTCTGATCAAGCATCTGTGGGATGTGCTGGAACAATAAGGCCAATCCATCGAGGCCCCACCTCACAAGTTACAGGACTTTAAGGATCTGCTTCTAACATCTTGATGCCAGATACCACAGGACATCTTCAGAGGTCTTGTGGAGTCCATGCCTCAAAGGGGCAGAGCTGTTTCGGAGGCACGAGGGGGACCTACACCATATTAGGCAGGTGGTTTTAAAGTTGTGGGTGATCGGTGTATTATTGCAAAAGATGAATGTTAAAACATCACAAATGTTTGGTTACACCCAGAAACTATAACTAACAAGCACCATTGCAGCGAGCTTACCACAAAGCAAAACACAAAAAATACTGTCTGACTAAGTTAGTTAGTTCTAACTTCACACTCTATTCTCTTCATTTTCTCAACATCCAATGCATTGCCTGTGTTGGACTTCCAGCTCTTCTGGATCAAACCACCTTTATTATTGAGTATCTGAAATATTTTTATAATCACCAAGCACGCGTTCCAAACTTTGTTGTTTCATTTGTTGTTGGTGACTGCTTATTATTATTATTAGGGCTTCACCCCGCAGGACTGGAACCCTATTGTTATTGCTGAGATTTGTATTATTAAAATAATTCTCCTACTTGGTATTTCTCAGGCTAAAAGTGTCTGGAACGCAACAATCGCTGAACCCATGGACATGGTTGCGGTGTCATTAGAAGCAGGACGTTTCAGAGTGGTGGTTCAAGTTGGATCCACATCGATCTACATTTTGTCGTACCTTGATTAGTTTGTGAAGAGAGGCACTTTGTGACATCATGAATTATTTAAGTCCAGGAGATGACAGACTGGGGGAGCGATACAGCGTTCAATGTAAACTGCGAAAATCGTGCTATGTTTCAGAGAACCCGGAAAACAGTTATACATACCGAACTTGACCAAACCAGACCCTGTGTATTGCTGCCTGTAGTTGTATTTATTATTATTATTATTATTATTATTATTATTATTATGTTATCACAATAATACATTTTATTGTCTTGGCCAGGGTGATGGCACATTGTTTGGCTTGTTTTTTTTGGGGGGGATTAAATCGGCACATTTTCTTTAAAGGGGACATATTATCAAAACCTCTTTTTTTCAGTGCTTGTGCACATACGTTTGCGTCTCTCACTACTCAGACACAAACTGTGAAATAAGACAACCAAGCCAAGCCTTTTTTTTTTTTTTTTTTCTCTCTCTCAGTCATAAAATATGTGATTCAACAAGCTGTTCCGATTTTTCTCCCCCTGGGACATCACACGGGACCTCAGTAGAATTAGAACCGCTCCCCCATTTGAGTAACTCCACCCATGGCTGGCTTACAGACCAGCACAAATCTTTTAAAAGAAAGGGGAATTCATACCAACAGTCCATGGGGGGGAAAAAAAAATGCAGACGAGGGAAATGGTAGCTTGACGGTAGGCTGCAACATGTGGTCCACTGTGCGTTTCTACAAACAAAACTAATAAAAAGTGTTTTTATTAGAGATGTATTTTTTTTATGATACTTAATTATTGACTGAAACAAAAAATCTCTGTGCCCTGGCTCCCACAAACTTGGAGCATGACAACAAACGACAAAGTCTGAACAAACTTTTAAATGAGGCCTTATAGCTCTAATATGACTGAAAATTCAGCAAATCGGTTGCTTATTTCTCTCCTCAGATTTGTTCAGAAACAGATTTTGGTGGAGTTGTATCAACCAAACTCTGATGCTCAAACACCTTTCGATTACAAACCCCATTGCCTCACAGAACTAGGGGCCTAGGGAGGGAGGCGCCACCCATTGAAACAGACCATCCTGGAACAGGATGTGATTAGAGCCGAGGTCACTAATAGGTGGACTACAGTCCAGGTCTGGACCCAGATGCCGTCCTATCCGGACCCGGATCTATAACCGATAGATAATTTGTATTTTAACTGTTGCAGCTTTTCTAGCCTTTACGGCACTAGCACCGTAGCTCCGGTCAGAGCAATGTTTTCTCCAAACAAAGCAAAAAAAAAAAAAAAAACTTGATGTATTTCATTTACTCCGTTTCCTGCTGCTCTTGGGCGGCGCAGATTGCTCCTGAAAAATATCCTTCCTGTGTTCTCATGGTCCAAACTAGATAAACTTGTATTGAACTTTATTGCTCATCATATGTGAATTGATTTGCCAACATTGGCCAAAACAGTTATAATCAACTATACACAATCAAATGGCAATTTCAGCATTCAAATTGTGTAGTTCTTTTGCACCGTTAAATCATGTGGGATTTATTAGCAGCCACTAAAATAACAAAGCAAATATTGACCTCACACTGCACACATGGCCAAAATTAGTTACATGGCATCATCTGTTGAGATGCAATGACTTGGTAAACAGCAGCGACACTGGTGCTCTACCTGCCAGAGCACTGCAGACAGTAGTTGTGTCGATGTGTTTGGTTGACACATACTTTGTTTATTTTGACAACATCATCATTTATGGAGCATAACATACTATAAGCCACAGATTGTCATGGCAACACTGATACTAACGCTCTGCTGCTGCTATGATTGGTCTAGAAACTAGTGGTTGCTCTATTTTGGCACAGAACTACTCTGGTAAAACTATCTGGGGTCTCTCATGCTAAATGTGACTTGCTGTCAGTGCACATTGCTCAGAGATGTTAGCTAATACATTAAGCACACATACTGTAAGGTCTGCAACAAAAAAAAAAATTGTGTTGTGGCACTTGTATTTTAGTTACTGTCTTAAAAAACCAAGTCCCCTCCGAATCAGTCTTGAAAGACGTCTCATCCTAAAACTATCTGAAATATTCATTCTTGCTTTCCAAAGTCACATCTGCTCCTTGTTATTGTTTTTTTCTGTAAAGGAGAAACAGACTAAACAAGAATTAACATTTTTCTTCCCTTAATGCATAATGCTGTCTTTGGGTGAGACAGAATAATGCTTATACGCCAACAGAGACACCCACACAGTGGTGATTGTCAGTGTGAGGCTGCTGAGAGCTTGTGGGGTTGGTCAGCCACACAATTTAATTTGGAAACAAATAACAGAATATCCTATCAATGTTGCTGACATTCGACCATATTAACTAATTTATTCACCTGAAAGGCTTTCTTTCCGCTGAATAAAACGTATCCAGCTAGCCAGTGAAACTCGAGGGCCCACCTTATTCCCAGTTCTGCTTTGACTGGCTCTCCACTCCAATGCTCCATTCAGCATATTCTTTTAGAGAATAGTTATCTCTATATACTGTATATTCTGTTTAAAATGAAGTTTCCAAATCGTTGCGTCTTCCAAATTCTCCCAGTGATTTCTAGCTTGGTATCTCTGATCACTTTAATGTAGCAATGTCATTATGGAGATAACTTGTTAATTACCTATATGTCAGCAAGTAGTGTTATCACAGTGATAAGGAGGTGAAATGCTGCTTTTCCTTCCAGTATATGGCGCTGGTGCTTTTGCTTTTCCTTGTAGTGTCACCTGTGGTTTGCTAAGTATATATTTTTTTCTGTCACTATCAAAACAAGTCAAACAGCCAATTTATCACAAGTTCAAGGAACAAAATGATTTCCTCAGTTTTCTCATGTTATTTTATCCTATTATTGTGCTAATTTTTAATTAAATGTAGCCATTGTATCGGAAAGGAAACAAATAGCTTGAGCTCTTGTACCTCTCACACTTTTCGGAAGACATGCTCCTCAAATTTAAAAGACTAATATGTCCATATTTATTTGTCTGGCTTTTTGTAGTTGAAGTCCTGAACACAAAGTCTGACAGGACGCCAGGATCTGACTAGATGGCCAACCGGGGAGGAGCTACGAGACCCAATGGACCCAACGCAGGGAACAAGATTTGCCAGTTTAAACTGGTGCTGCTGGGCGAGTCAGCTGTGGGCAAATCCAGTCTGGTGCTTCGCTTTGTCAAAGGCCAGTTCCATGAGTTTCAGGAGAGCACAATAGGAGGTGAGGAGGTTTATTTGGGCAAATACATTTTCACACACAAGGAGTTTCTCTCAATTGCTGGATAGACAATTGGCATAAAAAAAGCTTAGCAGCCTTAAAACATAACAATAGCTAAATGTACAAAATGGCCAAATTTCCAATGAAATTAGGTAAATAAAAATAAAAAATGGCCAAATATACAGGACAACAAAGCAATTCTGTGCACAGGGTAACAAAAGTCTATATGGATAGTTGGCTAATGGCTTTCATTTCAAATTTATATCTGTATTTTTAACCCCTGTTTAAAGCAACACTACAGTATAGGTGTTCGCACCACAGGAATTTTTCATAGTTATAAGAACCGTTCCTTGTTTTTGTGTCCGCACTGCAGAAACTAGGAATTAATTTTTTTTTTAGCTCCTATTCTAGGACAGTGACTAACCGCCATAAGAGGAACCTTCAGTGATGTAAGTGCACAGTGATTGGTCCAGACGTAAGTCCACGGTCCCTTCACCGGTCCCTCGGACTGAGGACAGTCCCCCCGGTCGTGTGGCAATCAATCTGGTTGAGAACCAGCCCATGTACACTCGGCTGTAATAAAAAAAATAAAATAAAAAAAAACAGAATAAAAAAATACTTCTTTTTTTTTTTGTTTTGTTTTGTAGATGTATTTCATCTATTTCATTTTCGAATGTGTGCGAATGGAACCAGAAAAAAAGCCCTTGAAGGTATCCAGTTCTCCGGGGACCTCCCCAGTTCCTATTTCCCCCTCAGGGAAACTGATAGGTCCGAAAACACCTCATGTCACTTTTTTACCTTAAAAAAAAACAGCTTCAAAATCATTTTGATGATACAAGACTTGTAATATGGAGAATGGCACCTCTTTCATTCCCACCCTCCCCCTGATCAACCCCTTCTTGCACTATGTAACTTCTATGTTCAGGTTCAAAACTGCGGGAAAAATGCGTCACGTTTTACGTACTATATCACTTGCTTGATGTTTAGCTCCGGTAATTACTGTTAAATATATATATATATATTTTAAACAACAATTAATGATACACTTGCTAGTAAAAATGTCCAGTAAATAACGCTCATCCAAAACATAGCCGCTCCACCTCCCCGACAGCGTGGGTGAGACGGGCCAGTGGTGCACCTCAGCCGGTGCACACCGCCCCTCACTTTCATTGTGCCTCAGGGTTTGTTTCACCTTCTGACTCGCATGTGCGAGCTGTTCTGCCAAGCAGAGCACATCTGGTACCTACACCGACCTCTCTCCTTGCAGCAAGCTCTCAGGCCATGGCTCCGGGAAGCGGCGAGATCGGTGCATGGGGCGCTGTAACTTAGGTGTACAATATATTTGCGTATGTAACCTACTGTTATTGAAATGTGACCGATAAGATTCAAATTTGTCTGGTAAAATTTTTTTTTTTCGGACACCAGATCATGTTTTATGAAAGTGCAATTGCACTCAGAAACTGTAGGGGCGCAAATACCAAAAGTTACATAATGCTACATTAAAGGGATTTTTGAGAATGTAGTGTGTCCGTATTTTCTACTTTCCTGTAATGTGGACCAATTTATGATTTAGATAGTAATTCAACCTATAGATAGATTCGATTCTCCTCTAATTATAGTGGAGGTGAACTGGGACCAGCTTCATTTAGCTCCAAAATCAGTAGAAAGCAACCTGCAGTAATTTTAACATTCTTTTAGGAACTGATTTTAGAACCAAATGTTCAAGATCTTAAGCTCTTTTTTTAAAGCTGTTAAGTATGTAAAGTAGTTACATATGACTACCCAAACTGGAACACCCATTCACTGTGAAATAAAACCATTACTTCACCCTTGTTCTGTTTTTGCAAGTCTAGTTAGTCAGCTATAAATATAGAAACTATAAAAAGATATCCTACAGTTTAATCATCAGTGCACAAAGTTGAATGGCATGTGGTTGAGTAATACAGTGATTTTTTTAGAAAAAGTAAATGGGGTGATTTGAACAAGGTGAATTACTTATGCCTGGCAATACCTTTGCAAAATGAATGATAGTGAATGGCGTGAGTCAGGAGTTTTGGAAAGCTATCCGAAAGTACACTGTATTACACATCTATGTGACCATGTAACGTTCCTCTAAAGATAATCCACAGTGTACCTAATTACAGATAGTGCCACATACCGTTTTCAACTGTAGCTTCTAACCAATGTAAATTAATTATTTGAAATTCAAAAAAGAAAAGGCTGAGTAAATTATGAGCTAGTATTTGTCCCACAACATGGGGAGTTAAATGATGTATTCCGTGATGCTTCTCGTCCACATGCTGTCCAATTAGTCTTGCCGCACGTTACAATTTCCCCCTCTCTCCTCCCTCTTCCCTCAGCCGCCTTCCTGACCCAAACAGTTTGTCTGGACGACACGACGGTGAAGTTTGAGATCTGGGACACTGCGGGACAGGAGCGCTACCACAGCCTGGCACCCATGTACTACAGAGGAGCGCAGGCCGCCATCGTGGTGTACGACATCACAAACGAGGCACGTTGACCCACTTTGGCATTTTCTGCGATTTATTTTCTACACAAGTAGTTACGGATATTTACCAGCTCCTCGGTAGCAGCAAGTTCTGTCATTAATATAAAAATGAATGCTTTGTAACCGTAGATCCTTGTTGTTTGCATCAGAATATTCCGATTCTTTATATCGATCTAGATGTCCTCCACCCGTCTTCTCTCTGGCAGGAGTCCTTTGCCCGAGCCAAGAACTGGGTGAAAGAGCTGCAGAGACAAGCCAGCCCCAACATCGTCATCGCTCTGTCGGGCAACAAGGCCGACCTTGCAAACAAGAGAGCCGTCGACTTCCAGGTCTGGGGCGTTATTTGGGCAGTACGCTGCTCACGGTTTCTTGTACAAAAGGAATTTCTGCCTTGGTCGTCTTCATGTTCTGTCTGATGTACCAGCAGAAAGGGGGTCGACGGGGCGCTTGTAGGCTACCGTGCTCAGTCAAGGGTCTCATCGAGATGTAATGTTTGTCTTTTAGATAATGAATTTTAAACTAAATTATTAACTAAATATTTCTATTAATGGTCTTTCATCATGTCAATAATTTTCAACAATTGCTCACACTCGGGGTAGGTTTGTGTATGTGATTGTTTTTTTTTTGGGGGTTTTTTTTATTTAGCTGAATGGCAAAAATCATTTAATAGAAAAATGGTTAACTGATAGAAACATGACTTAAGATTCAAGATTCAAGATTCAAGATTTTTATTTGTCACTTATACAGCGATTTTAAAGTACTAAAGCTGAAAATACTTGATACCTTCATTACTTTATGCAAGCAATATCTTTCCACTCTTAAATACTTGAAATACTGATGGCCACTACACTAGGGCCAGGTCTCCATTGTTAAGTGGAAATAGATCCTGCCTTTATGATCCTACTTTTATGATAACTAAAACTTGGGGCAAGTACATTCTCTGGCATTCCTTTTTATTTTTTTTGCGGTATTGAACCTGTACTGAACCTGTGACATCACTGTATCGTATTGAACCCATCGGTGAATGTAACAACACCTCTAGTATGGGCGTGTGGGAAACAACTTGTGGTGTGTGTTTTCGCAGGACGCCCAATCGTATGCAGACGACAACAGCCTACTCTTCATGGAGACGTCAGCAAAGACGTCAATGAACGTGAACGACATCTTCATGGCTATCGGTGGGTGGCCCGTGCGCACGTTTACGACCCTGCCACTCGGTTGGCTCCAATTTCCTGATGTTTCACACTGTAGTTTGTTTTTCTTCTCAGCTAAGAGATTGCCCAAGAGCGAGCCCCAGGCGGCAGGAGCCAACAGCGGGCGGAACCGGGGCGTGGACCTGACGGAAACGGCCCAGCCGACCAAGGCCCCGTGCTGCAGTAACTAGCGCCCCCCCCCCCCCAAAACCCCACTCGTATAGCAGTAACTAACGTGACCGACGTCCCGAACGCCTCTGCAGTTACTAATGCGACATGTCGTATTGTCTTCCCAAGTCTTCTGGTCTGCAGAACAAGGTGCCCCTCCCGCACTGCAGTAACTAAAGCCCAACTAGGATCTCAAAAACTGCCTTTTTTCCTCGCCCACTTGGTTCTACAGTAACAAATTAAAGCTTCCCCTCCCCTATTCCCAGCTGCTTATTTCGATATTTGATATTATTTCTTAATAGATATTTGTTTCTTCTGCCTTTCCCAGGACTTTTTTTTTTGTTTTGTGGGCACAAGCAGAACTGGGAGGCGAGGCGCTTAAAATTGAACGATTGGTCTATCGCTGAAGACTATCGCTGCATTTCTATTACCAATATTGTTTTGTTTTCTTTCCTTTTTCTTTAAAAAAATATATATATTTTTATTTTCAAGAATACTGTCAGAATGGATGCAGGTATAATTGGGAGGCCTCAAATGGGAAAAAAGTAAACCATTTTTTTCCTCATTAGTACAGAAAAAAAAGATTTGTATTTGAGTAGAAGTGTTGTTGTACATCAGAGAAAGAGGGGAAAACAAGGAAGAGAAAAAAGAGGAATCTCCTTGGCTCGGTGGGATCTTGTCACTTCAAAGTTAAAGAACAAACACATCAGTTGACTTACGGCCTTTAGATCTGACGTCTCTCTCCCCGAAATGTCCCCACGTGCTTTCTTCCACTGGACCTGATGTAGCACAAGTGTCCCTGCCCCGCAGCTCCACCCCTGGGCCACGCCTGCTTCTAGCACCCCCTAGTGGCACGTGCAATGTTACACAGTATTTCATCTGTGACTTATTGTGTCTGCAAGGACCAATCTAATGTGACGTCTGCCCCACCGCACCTCACCCACCTCGGAGTCTCACCCACCAGCACACCTCCATCTTGTACCATCCTCCATAACCCTCGCCTAGATCAATCCGTGTGTGTGTGTGTGTGTGTGTGTGTGTGTGTGTGTGTGTGTGTGTGTGTGTGTGTGTGTGTGTGTGTGTGTGTGTGTGTGTGTGTGTGTGTGTGTGTGTGCTACTCTTTACAACTGTGTGATTGTGGTTGTACCTCCTGGATGTCTGACCTTGTTGTGTGTGTGTGTGTGTGCGTGTGCGTGTGCGTGTGGAGGTGACCCCACAACTCCATCCACGCACACGTTGGGAAGCGAGCACACATTTGCACATGCAGACATGGTACTCCAGGACAGTGGAATAATTCCTTCATTAACCTTCCCCAGCCTTGTACATAACGAGAGCGCGCACAGAGAAACACATCTTCACCGCTCCCTCCCTCCCATACCTTATACACAAACTTTATTATGCCCCCCCGCCCGCACACACACACTTGTTACATAATAGACACAATGTCCAGTCGACTCTTTGGACCAGTTGTCTTACTCATGCCTTGCACTAATGACGCTCATGAATATATCTTGTCATAATTACAGCCAGTGTGATATAAATATATATAAATATAAATAATATACTGTAAATAGGGTGTTGCAATGTAGTCTACTTTTTTCCGATTTACAATTGATAGGACTAATGCTTGCTAGGGAGTTGTCTAGATAATCATCGAAAACAAACTGTACAGTTGGCAGTAAAAACAGCTTCAGTCTGGGTTTTGGAGTTTTGTTGCCATTTATTTTTTATTATTATTTTTTCCTCACAAAGTCAGTTATAATCAGTGGTGGTCTTTATAAATGTATGTAGTGTTATTAACAAAACTCTGTCTTGCAATTTTCTCAAAAGAAACGATTATATCTGAATTTTCTTTTTGTTTAACATCTCACACATTTCACTAATCTTTTCCCCCCATTTGATATTGGGTAACAGGCCTTATCTGTTTAGTTCTCCCAGTTGGTAGAACTGGACTTCAGTGGTTTGATCTGTCAATCATACTGTCTCTACAGTGTTGTGGCGAAGGCTCGCTGGTGCCTCATGAATAAATTAACTAACAATAGGGATATACATTGTCTTTTTTTTTTTTTCTTTTTCTTGTCTTTTTTTTTTCTTTGCTGTGGAGACTTAATTGCAGCTGAAACATTTAAATGCAAGCATTTTACAGTACTGTCATGTAATGACCAAATAAATACAGAAATACATTTGATCATTTTTTTATTGCATTGAGGTGTCATCTGTGTTGAGAGAGGGAGGACCAACAGCAGAAAGACGTGTATCTCTTAACTGGAAATTGAAAATCTCAGGCATTAAATTGGTTCTTGTTCCGTTGATGTGCCATTTCTCTACCTCTGACCCAAGGTAATTTTCCAAAAAAAAAAAAAAAAAATCAAATGTCATCTTAAGATTATTGAATTTGTGACATTTAATACTTATCATTCTTGAACTGTTCAATCTCCCTGACAACCTTGTGTTTGTAATTTCTAGTTTGCATACCGGGTAGTTTTCAACACATTTGACCTTGAATTCTTGTTCCCAAATGCTTACATTTTTGTGACCTCTCCCCTGAATTAGCAGAAATAGGCCGATCCCATTTTGCCCCCCTAGTGGAAGAAAAGGGCACTGCAATGAGAAATAAAAAATAAGGATGAGCGCCATGTCTGATCCTCCGCTTGTGGAATAGAGAACGAGACGTTGGAAATATTAGATTCCCCCCGTCCCGGGGATCCAGCTGGGGGCTCCGTGGTTCAAAGAATGGCCGAGAGCGCCGGGATTCAGCAAGGCTCCCCAGCCATCGGGGCCGCGGGCTCGGCTCCCGCCGCTCCGGGAGCCGGGGGTACGGAGGGCTCCGGCGCCGCGGTGGGATCCGCTCGCATCGCCGTGAAGAAGGCGCAGCTCCGCTCCTCACCCCGGCCCAAGAAACTGGAAAAACTCGGAGTGTATTCATCCTGCAAGGCACGTTGTGTTTTGTGCTAAAAATGAGATTGACGTTAGTTGTTGTTTTTTTTTTTTTTTCAAAGTTTTACAAATGAATCGTATTTTCCGCGCTTGGCAACAATACTTTGCAAAATGCAAACGCAGCAAAGGAAGCCATTGCTACACAATGTTGTTGTTTTTTTTTTTTTCATTTTCTATAGAAGGACAATCTATTTTAAAATGATCGGTAATGTTGATATTTTGCAATAGCCTCGGGAGTTGTTGCACTCCTCCAGCAGCAGCCTGTGGACTGCAGACCTCCCCTGTTATTAGTGTTTCTGGATGGGGGGGGGGGGTTGGTGGACCTAAACACGGCACATCCCGGTCCACGGAGCGGCGGACTGCAGCCAGCACCGCGTGCCTTTTACATTTAGCCTTTCGACAATTCAAGGCAGCGGTTGTTCGCACCGTGTTGGTATGTGCGGTGCGTTTCGATCAGTTTGTGTTTCACCTGCAGAAGGGGAGTCTTTGTTTTGACAGGGTGACAGCTGCTGGGGGGGGCGGAGTTTGTTGATGTTTTAGGACGCGTGCGCAGTGCAGCAGCGCCAGCTGACGGTGACAGGCTCGCCCCACCCCTGCCGTGATCAGTCCTTGTTGGAACAATCACTCATTATTGTACTTTTTTTTTTTAAAGCAAGTCTTGAAAGGCTTTGTTAATTTTTTTAAGGTTTCCTTTTCATTGATCCCTCCCCCCCCCCCTTTTTTTTGTTTATTTTTACATTTATTATATGCTGGCATTTTCTATTCAAAATCTTTGTTCCTTTTTAGGATTAAGGCCTATTTCCTTTCCTTTTTTATTTTTACGACTTTGTTGTTTCGGCCTGTTGTTTTGATGTGTGCTGCTGTAACACCGCAATTTCCCTCCAGGGATGGATAAGTGTCTTACAGATCTATCTATCTAAGTGTTTGTACTCACACATCCCATGGCTTTATTACTTAATCCCTCTAACCCTGTCCAGGCTGAAGGAGCTTGCAAGTGCAACGGCTGGAAGAGCCAGAACCCCCCGCCGACGCCCCCGCGAACTGACCAGCAGTGCAATGCCGTCAACCTGCAGGAACCCTGCCGGAGCTGCTCGCACACTCTGGGTGGGTTCATGTGAATAGTGAATAACAGGGCCAATGCTGCATGGCGCACTGACCTCATGAACTGTGATGAGGCTGAGAGGAGAAGACGGCGATTGTGGGAGAATGTCCATCGTGTGGAAGGAGTGTAATACTTTCGACTTTGTTTTCTTTCTCAGGCGATCACGTGACCCACCTGGAGAACGTGTCGGAGGAAGAGATGAACAGATTGCTGGGAATCGTCCTGGATGTGGAATACCTGTACACCTGCGTGCACAAAGAGGAAGACGCCGACACTAAACAAGTGTATTTCTCTCTCTTCAAAGTAAGCCTGTTTTTTGTTTTTTTTTTTGTTTTGTTTTTTCATTAGTTTCTACCTTTCGAGAGTGATGTGAGGACGATAAAAGCAGTGCATTTTAGTTATTTCTTCAAACTATCTCAAATTCCAAATCAGTAGATTCCTCTGGCCTGGTAGCCTGGTTCCACAAGTCTTTCCTGCAAGGTCTTTACAGTCCCAAGAGGCTGGCCTTTCACAGGGAGTATTTCCCTTGAATCCATCATCTTCAGCCAATCAGATTGATGAAACACGTGATGCTATCACCGGTATATCGGTGTATATAAATTCTTATATACATATATATTCCACTATGTCCGCCGAAAATAAGATTTTTGTTCGAGAGCATCTTCTTAGTCACCAAAGCGGCAGGCGGATGAATCAATTCCGAATCCAGTCCTAAGAATCGCAAAAACGTCTCTTCCTCTGATAAAATCCAACAATGCACACTTTTGTTGGTGTTTTATTGCTGTTAAAAAAATCTATTTCTGCTGACACCGATGCTATGGCAGCATCGGCACGATCGTCTTCGGGAGCCGCTGTTGTTTTTCTGAAATGCGGCGCGCTCTGCACTAACCCGCCTCCTACAACAACTGCAGCCTCCGATTGGTTGGTCACATGGCGGGACAGGCTGAGAGGAACCACCGAGGACGATGTGCAACGACAACTAATACCTCATTCCCCTTCCTCCTCCTCCTCTTTCTCTTTATCTTCCAGCTTTTAAGAAAATCCATTCTACAGATGGGCAAACCGATGTTAGAGGCACAGGAGAGCCCTCCCTTCGAGAGGCCTGGCATAGAACAGGCAAGGGGTACACCCTGAAACCCTGTCACAAGTTACAATGCAGAGTAACACGTCTACACTCCACTTCATCGTCCCATTTTTACTTCCTCCGATTAGGGGGTGAACAACTTCGTCCAGTACAAGTTCAGCCACCTGCCCTCCAAGGAGCGTCAGACCATCATCGAGCTGGCCAAGATGTTCCTCAACCAAATCAACTACTGGCAGCTGGAGACGCCCTCCCAGAGGCGCCAGAGGGTTCCCAACGACGACGCCGCTGGATACAAAGCAAATTACACCAGGTAGAGCCAGCACGGTGACTAGCAGCCGTGGAGGTCAGGGGGCAAGGTCAGCCACATTAGAGCGGGAGTGGATTGCGTTTAAAATACCCAAACAATTCAACATTTCAACTATTAAGAAACCTTATCGTGAAAACAACCAACATAATCTGTCAGTTCCTCACCAATTGTTCGGATTTCCCAACATTGAGTTTATTACCGTGTTATTAAGACGGAAGTGTTTCTGTTGCTCTTCCCGCAGATGGCTGTGCTACTGCAACGTGCCTCAGTTCTGCGACAGTCTGCCGCGCTACGAGACGACCCAGATCTTCGGCCGCACACTGCTGCGCTCGGTGTTCACGGTGATGAGGAAGCAGCTGCTGGAGCAAGCGAGGCAGGAGAAGGACAAGCTGCCGCCCGAGAAGCGCACACTCATCCTCACACACTTCCCCAAGTAAGAGGGATATGGTCGCTGTCAAATACCCACCAAGAACATGTTAAGGAATAAACTAGCAACTACAAGTGCAATACTGTAGTCATCATTTCCAAAATGCAGCCACATAAGTATTCAGTCACTGGCTATGTATGCATTGTGCAGAAGATAAATGTGCTTTTTTTTTTCTAATGATGATGTCTTATGACCACTAACTGTAGAAGTAAATCCAAACTTCATTGCAGCACTTGAAATATTTATTGTTTATAAATGATCTCTGATGCTTGTTGATGCTCAGTTGCTCAAGGGAAGTTAAGATAATGTCATCATATGAGGAGAAATAAACGTTGGTATTTGGGACGTATAGTTAATTACTGTTAATTAATGTAACATATACTACAAGATAAAATGAGATACAAAATATAATTTGATCACAGTCTCATGACATCCATTTCAACGTTTGCATGGATTTGCACTCTCAATATGTGTTGCCAATGTAACTTGCAAAACTAGTTATGTGGGAAGGGACGATGAAAGGTCCGTCCTTGTTTTCAGTGCAGCAGTGATGATGGGAGTTAGATAGCATCGTGATTTTTCCCCTTTTTTGATCCCTGCCACAGATTCTTGTCGATGTTGGAGGAGGAGGTGTACAGCCACAGCTCTCCGATCTGGAGCCAAGACTTCCTGGCTGGAGCCACGGGAGGGCAGATTCCAATCCACACGGGTAACACACACGCACACGTTGTTCTCAGTGCCGAGCTCCTAAACTATCTTCTCTGTAACAGATGGGAAATAAACCTTCTACTGTAAAGGACGCTGTCTGTCTTCACCTGTGCTTCATAGTGATCAGTCCGCCCCCAGTGTCCAGACCGCTGTATTACAGCACCAGTCCTGTGCAGGTGGACCCTTCAACCTGCGGGAGTGTGAGTCCCGCTAGAAAACCAGCCTCTGCACTGGAGCCAAGCACAGGTAGCGTAACAGAGCTAAGAACACATATTTCACTTAGATCTGTTGCTACGTATCAATCACCCTCACCTTATCTTCCATGCTTGCAGTTGGTGAGAAGCGCAAACCGTCTGATCCTCTTTCTCACGAGGGCAGCAAGAGGCCTCGGGCAGTGGGCGACATTCCCATGGAGCTTATAAACGAAGTGATGGCGACCATCGCTGACCCTGCTGCCATTCCAGAGGTACCCAATTACAAACAGGCCTCTTGGAGTCATCTTTTGTCTCGTTATCCTTGTCTGAAAATGACATCTTTCGAGTTTGATTGGAAAACGCAATGAAAAAAGTTTGTTAGTTGTGTATGATATCGTACAGCACATGACAATGAGGACGGGGGGCTGACGGACCGGACTCTGTCCTCCCCCTGCAGAGCAGCCTACTGTCGGCCCACTCGGCCCGCGACGAGGCGGCGCGGCTGGAGGAGCGCCGGGGCGTCATCGAGTTCCACGTCATTGGGAACTCACTTAACCAGAAGCCCAACAAGAGGATCCTGATGTGGCTGGTAGGCCTCCAGAACGTCTTCTCCCACCAGCTGCCCCGCATGCCCAAGGAGTACATCACCAGGCTGGTCTTCGATCCGTGAGTGGCAGCAGAGACAGGGTTATATTAGGCGTTCAATAGGGATGGACTGACACTGATACCAGGCTAAAATATTTGATTGGTATCAGAGAATATCCAGAACCATATCAAACATGTGAGACATGCGAGAAAGGTCTTAATGTTCTGCTTTTTGACACATGGTAACTAACCTTAATAGTCCACATTATTTTGAGAAAATCCATCCGCTTCCTCTTCCAACAGGAAGCATAAGACACTGTCTCTGATTAAAGACGGCCGTGTGATCGGAGGGATCTGCTTCCGGATGTTTCCCTCGCAGGGCTTCACGGAGATCGTCTTCTGCGCCGTCACTTCCAACGAGCAGGTCAAGGTGAGAGGACGTTGGGCACTCTGCGTTCGCTCAATATGTCCACGCTTGTTGACGAGTCATTTTATTTACGGTTTTGACCCGTGTGTTTCTAGGGTTACGGCACCCATTTAATGAACCACCTGAAAGAATACCACATCAAGCATGAAATCCTCAACTTCCTCACGTATGCTGATGAGTACGCCATCGGTTACTTCAAGAAGCAGGTTAGTCTATTAGTCAGAATGCTATTGCATCATTAACCAACGCTAAATTTGTACTTTTGGGCGATGTTCCCAGATCGTTTAAAATCATACCAGTAATGACAAAAAAAAAAAACCTTCAGGTGCAGGCACATGGAGGGAGAGAGGGAGAGAGAGAGAGAGAGAGATTCCCATTGGAAATGTGCGGGAACAATGCTGTTGTTTCAAGGCAGACGTTGTCAGTGACTGTGATCCTCCTTCTCTCTCCCTCATCCTCCACGCTGTCGAGCGAGAGAGAGGTGGAGCAGACATTTTTTTCTCCAATCTGAATTTCAATTGCCAACTTAAGGCAAAATAGAATTATATAAGCTCAAATAATAGCCCTATTTAAGGGAGCTCCACTGTGTGGTTTTAGTTGGAAAAAGAATACAAGAACTCCTTTCCTGATATTATTTTTTGTATTCACGGCAGAAGAGCGACGTATACAGACTATGTAGGTGAAGTATAAATACATTTAGAAGCTTTTCAATCATAGGCCTATTAATTAATCTTTATGTAATTCCATATATACACCGATCAGCCACAACATTAAAACCACTGACACGTGAGGTGATAACATTGCTCATCACGTGCTGAGCAATGATGGGATGGCACCTGTCGAGGGGTGGGATACAGTATATTAGGCAGCAAGTAAACAGTCAGTTCTTGAAGTTGATGTGTTGGAAGCAGGAAAAATGGGCAAGCGTAAGGATCTGAGTGACTTTGACAAGGGACAAATTTGTAATGACTAGACGACTGGGTCAGAGCATCTCCAAAACAGCAGGTCTTGTGGGGTGTTCCCGGTATGCAGTGGTTACTACCTAACAAAAGCGGTTCAAGGAAGGACAACCGGTAAACTGGCAACGGCTTCATGGGCGCCCATGGGCTCATGATGCGTGTGGGAAGTGAAGTCTAGCCCGTCAGGTCTGATCCTGCAGTAGAGCTACTGTAGCACAAATTGCTGAAAAGGTTTATGCTGCAGGTGTCAGAACACACAGTGCATCGCAACTTGCTGAGTATGGGGCTGCGTAGCCGCAGACCAGTCAGAGTGCCCATGCTGACCCCTGTCCACTGCCGAAAGCGCCTGCAATGGGGCATGTGAGCATCAGAACTGCACCATGGAGCAATGGAGAAAGGTGGCCTGGTCTGATGATTCACTTTTTCTTCTACATCATGTGGATGACCGGGGTTAGGGCCTGATCTGATGGAGCATCTGTGGGGTGTGCTGGAACAACCAGCCCGATCCATGGGCTTGTTGTATATACTGTATGTATGTACATGTATAGCTATTGCTATAAGATAAAAATCTGAAATCTTTGTTTCAAACATAGAAAATCCTCAATCATACCTCAATATCGATAATTTGAGGCTATTTTGGGGATGTCTGCATCACAATACATTATGTCATTGATCAGACGTTTTTATCCAAATCTACTTAATTTACTTAATCTACAATAAGTACATTTTGTCACAGTATCAAACCAACTATATCAGTCACAACCAAACCTTCTCTGGGAACAAGCAGAATTAGTAGAGAAAAGTTTTTATTTCTATTTTTAGCAGGAGAGTAAGTAAGAACACCCTGTGGGCCCACCACCTGCAGGGATAGGCGTTTCGGTCGGGTGCAATGCCAGCCGGGCGGCAGGAAAAGGCGGGGGCCTGGGCCTGCTGATCCTCGGCATCACAGACTAGTTCTAGGGACGTGGAATGTCACCTCTCTGGCGGGGAAGGAGCCGGAGCTGGTGCGGGAGGTGGAGCGGTACCAACTAGATATAGTTGGGCTCACCTCTACGCACAGCACTGGCTCTGGAACCAAACTCCTGGAGAGGGGCTGGACTCTCTCCTTTTCCGGAGTTGCCCAGGGTGAGAGGTGCTGGGCGGGTGTCGGGATACTCACAAGCCACGGCTGAGTGCCGCTGTGTTGGAGTTGTCCCCAGTGAACGACAGGGTCACCTCTATGCAACTACAAGTTGCTAAGGGGAAAGCTCTGACTGATGTGTGTGCTTATTCACCGAACACCAGTTCAGAGTATTCGGCCTTCATGGAGTATCTGGGTGGCGTCCTGGAAGAGGCTCCGCCTAGGGACTCTATAGTTCTACTGGGAGACTTCAACGCTCACGTGGGCAACGATGGAGAAACCTGGAAGGGGGTGATTGGGAGGAACGGCCTGCCTGATCTGAATCCGAGTGGTGCTTTGTTATTGGACTTGGTTATTGGACTGTGCTGGTCATGGATTGGCCATAACGAACACCGTGTTCGAGTATAGGGTGGCTCATAAGTACGTGGTATCAGACCACCGTAGGTCAAAGATCGATGATCGACTTAGATGTTGTGTCATCAGATGTGCGGCCATATGTCTTGGACACTCGGGTGAAGAGAGGAGCAGAGCTGTCAACTGGATCGGATGGTGGGGGAGGCTGCCAGACAGACCTGGTGAACCCAAACATGTAGTGAGGGTGAACTGGGAATGCCTGGTCGATGGCCCTGTCCGCAAGGTCTTAAACTCCCAACTCCGGAAGAATTTTTTCGCACATCCCGGAGGAGGTTGGGGACATGGAATCCGATTGGATCATGTTCAAAACCTCCATTGCAGAGGCGGCCGCTAGGAGCTGTGGTCGGAAGGCAGTCGGTGCCTGTCTTGGCGGTAACCCAAGAACCCATTGGTGGACACCAGCGGTGAAGGAAACCGTCAAGCTGAAGAAGGAGGCCTTTCGGGCTTGGCTGGCCAAGGGGTCTCCCGAGGCAGCACACATGTACCGGCAGGCTAGAAGGCCTGCAGCTTTGGCAGTCACTGAAGCAAAAACCCGGGTGTGGGAGGAGTTCGGGGAGGCTATGGCGGACTTTCGGTGGGCCTCAAGGAAGTTCTGGCAAACTGTTCAGCGGACTCAGAAAGGGAAAGCAGGGCTTGGCTCAGGCTGTTTTCAGCCAGGGAGGAGAACTGCTGACCCGGACGGGGGATATTGTCGGGCGGTGGAAAGAGCACTTTGAGGAACTCCTGAACCCGACCAATACGTCCTCAGGGGAAGAGGCAGAGCCTGAAGACTCGGGGGAAGTCTCTCCACATGCCTGGCAGAGGTAGGCATATGGAGAGGCAGTTGAAAAGCTCCTCGGGGCAAGGCACTGGGGGTGGATGAGATTTGCCCTGAAATGCTGAAGGCTCTGGACATTGTTGGGCTGTCTTACTGTAGTTGACATGCCTCTTTAGTGTCGCGTGGATGTCGGGTACAGTACCTGTGGAGTGGCAGACCGGGCTGGTGGTTCCAATTTTTAAAAAGGGGGACTGGAGGCTGTGGTCCAATTATAGGGGTATCACACTACTCAGCCTCCCTGGGAAAGCTTACTCCAGGGTGCTGGAAAGGAGGCTCCGGCCGATTGTCGAACCTCAGATTCAGGAGGAGCAATGCGGATTCCGTCCTGGACGTGGAACAGTGGACCAGTGGACCAGCTCTTTACCCTTGCAGGGTTGCCGGGGGGGTCGTGGGAGTTTGCCCATCCAGCCTACATGTGTTTTGTGGACCTGGAGAAGGCTTTAGACCGTGTCCATCTCGGGATCCTGTGGGGGCTACTGAGGGAGTATGGGGTACCAGGGCCATTGGTACGAGCCACCCGGGCCTTGTACAACCAAAGTGAGAGCTGTGTTCGTATTCTCGGCACAAAGTCAAACACGTTCTCAATGGGTTTTGGACTCCGCCAAGGTTGCCCCTTGTCTTCGATTCTGTTTGTGATATTCATGGACAGGATCTCAAGGCGCAGCCGAGGTGAGGAGTGTCCAGTTTGGGAACCTCAGAATTGCATCTGTGCTTTTTGCAGACGATGTGGTTTTGTTGGCTTCATCAGACCGTGACCTCCAGCACGCACTGGGGCGGTTTGCAGTCGAGTGTGAAGCAGTCGGGATGAGAGTCAGCACCTCCAAGTCTGAGGCCATGGTTCTCTGCCGGAAAACAGTGGATTGCTCCCTCCGTGTTGGGAGTGAGTTGCTGCCCCAAGTGAAGGAGTTCAAGTATCTCGGGATCTTGTTCACGAGTGAGGGGAAAATAGAGCGTGAAATGGACAGGCGGATCGGTGCGGCATCAGCAGTGATGCGGGCGTTGTACCGGACGGTTGTGGTGAAGAGTTAGCTGAGCCGGAAGGCAAAGCTCTCAATTTACCAGTCCATCTATGTCCCAACCCTCACCTATGGTCATGAGCTCTGGGTAGTGACCGAAAGAACGAGATCGCGAATACAAGCGGCCGAAATGAGTTTCCTCCGTAGGGTGGCTGGGCTCAGCCTTGGAGATAGGGTGAGGAGCTCGGACATCTGGAGGGACCTCGGAGTAGAGCCACTGCTCCTTCACGTCGAAAGGAGCCAGTTGAGGTGGTTCGGGCATCTGATCAGGATGCCTCCTGGGCCCCTTCCTTTGGAGGTTTTCCAGGCACGTCCAACTGGTAGGAGACCATTGGGTAGACCCTGAACACGCTGGAGGGATTAATGTGGAAATGATGGATATTTTGAATATTTAAAATTTTAAATATCAGAATCAGAATAGTCCTTATTGCCAAGTAAGTTTACACGAACAAGGAATTTGTCTTGGTGTTCGGTGCATACATGAAACATAAATATAAAACAATAAGTAAAATATATAAGAATATGTAAAATAAGGCTGTTTTTTATTTTATTTTATTTTTTAATAAAGCTGTATATTATACATACATTGATTGAGCATTCATTACAACAGTCTGGGAAGTTCATAAATCACATTTCTTTACTCCAATGCAGACTTAAAGCAACATTTAACTATATCACGATATCATGATGAAAATCAAATAATCAATACAATCTAAAAATGCATATATATATAAATATGTGTCAATAGCCCTCCAGGTGCTTTTAAATGCTATAAATGCTTTCGAAAGCTCTCATCCAGCAGCTTAACTTCTCACACCACTGAGTTGTTGTCTCCTCCGATCACCTGATTGAAGGAACCACTGCGATGACTCGGATAGAAAAATTGAGGCTTGAACCTGTGACGGCGGCACAGGCGGTCTTTCCATATGGCATAGTTAGGCAATTGCCTGGAGCCTTGTGCGCTAGGGAGCCTCGTGAAATTGTGTGGATTTTATTTTACTCGTAACAACTCTGTTTCCTTTGTTGCTCCAGCGATCGGCGATGTGCAACACACATCCCATAAGTAAAAGAAGAGTAGTGTTGGGACTTAATTGATGAAAAGTATGTCTCTTCTGAGGGATTCGGATCTTTATGTGAATGAAATTCTCCCAGGCTGCGACTCACAGATTTTTTTTATTGTCGTCCATGCCTACATCATTACATAAGATAAATCAACCAGGTAAATAAGCAAAAAACTTGTTACATGGCACTACAAGGATTATCATCAGTACAAAACCAAATCTGATAAATGACATTATTATAGCGCTCAATATGGGGGATAACCCGTGTGCCCTGTTTAACTTTGAGCACCTGCCCATGTAAGGTCTCTGCACGGACTTTTCAGGTGTCATGCTCATATCTTTTCACTGTCTCTCTCCAGGGTTTCTCTAAGGACATCAAGGTCCCCAAGGCAAAGTACGTGGGCTACATCAAGGACTATGAGGGAGCCACACTCATGGGATGTGAACTCAATCCCAGCATTCCCTACACCGAGTTCTCTGTCATCATCAAAAAACAGAAAGAGGTGTGTGTGTGTGTGTGTGTGTGTGTGTGTGTGTGTGTGTGTGTGTGTGTGTGTGTGTGTGTGTGTGTGTGTGTGTGTGTGTGTGTGTGTGTGTGTGTGTGTGTGTGTGAGAGAGAGAGAGAGAGTAGGTAAATATTATATTCTTCAAACTCATACCTTGCTCTCCCTCTATGATATTAGGAATGAAACTATTATGTTTCTTTTCTTAGAGTAAACTTTTTATGACCAATTTTGAGAAGATCTTTTTCTCTACCTGTCAGATTATAAAAAAACTGATTGAGCGGAAACAGGCTCAGATCAGAAAGGTCTACCCAGGACTCACCTGCTTCAAGGAAGGAGTTCGGCAGATCCCCATCGAGAGCATTCCAGGAATACGTACGTTTCCGCCAGTTCACTACATACGGATCTTACCGATTTCATATAGAAAATGAAACGAAAAAATATTATTTTACAGAAGGTTATGAGAATCAAATACAATTCTTCACACCAACAGGTGAAACTGGCTGGAAGCCACTGGCCAAAGGGTAAGTGGGGACTCCTTTGTCATGCTCAGGGCTCATGATAAGAGCAGAATGACTCTTTAGTATTATTCTTATTTGTGACTGCAGATCTAAACATAGACTGTAACGTTTTGCCTTGTGTTCCTGGTTCTCCTCTAGGAAGGAGCTGAAGGACCCAGATCAGCTGTACAGCACTCTGAAGACCATCCTCCAACACGTGAAGGTGAGGGACACACACGTGCTACACACACTTTGCATCAATACACACCCTCCTCTCACGAGACTGCTGTGAAGTAAACTGTATGTTTACTATAGAGTCACCAGAATGCCTGGCCTTTCATGGAGCCTGTAAAGAAAACAGAGGCGCCTGGGTATTATCAAGTCATTCGCTTCCCAATGGGTATGTATTAACATCACCAGTTTTGATCAGAAATAAAGCAATACATCCGTTTTTTAATCAGAAGGATTTTAAGGTTTAAAAATGTGTGATTCCCAGAAGAATGATTTGTAACGTTCCTAGGAGTTAATATGGGCTAAGTTAGTGAGTTAATAACAGCTTGTTCGCCAAATCGAAACAGCATCTTTTTAAATTCTTGTCTAATTGCCATACAAATTCCCTTAAAATATTAACTTGCTATTAGTTCAGGGCTTGACTAGGGATGCTAATTAAAACATATTTTCATGACCAATAGTCAACCCTCGTTAACCGTTATCTGACAATATTCAAATATTTGGGCACTGTCCCCTGAAAAAAATGAATCACACACATTTCTTTTTGGACTTATAAGGGGAATCATAAATATATTTGTATACAAACACAGCTCTCCGTGCACCCCAATCGTGGAGCCATTGGAGCCGTTCCTCCAAATAAAACAACTTTTAAAAACACACTGCTACTACATTGTTTAGGACCCTTGTGACCCATTCCTCCACCCCCCCCCCCCAAACACTCACGTTGCACATATTACATTCCACTGTGTTGCTTTTGCGCCCAGTCTTAAAATAATTCCACACCGCAGACACGTCTCGCTCACTCGATGTTATTGCTGCTACTGGTTACCACATGACTTCTCCTTGCGGTACGTTGTACTGTGTTGCTGCTACTTTATGAAATGTCGCGAATGAGCTGTGGATACAATTCAGTGGCTACAAGCGCAACAAGCACGTTTCACCGTGGCGTTTCAGGGGGATATTTATCAGCGGATAAATATCTGATCGGTACATCCCTAGTTGGTATCAACCTTTTTGTTGAAAAAAAACAGAGCTGAATTTTATGATACTTTTTCATTCACACGCACTCGCAAATGAGAGTGAAACGCCCGCACTGTTGAGCCCTGGTTTTGGATGTGGCCTCAATGAAATCATCAATACATCAAGAGGGGTACGCACTACAAGACAATAAAGCCCATTTCGGGCCAGATTGCAGATTTTTGATGGTTCGAAAGATTATCTTGCGAGACTTACTTCCCCCAATTTGCTCGGAAGTCCGTCCTGGCGGCACTGGCCGCAAATATTGAACATGTTCAAAATTTTTTCACCCGATGTCCTGTCGTGCAGGGGGGAACCTCGAGGACGCAGTCTGTGGATTGTTACATGGGAAAGACCGATAGCCAGTTGGGAGTCAAGCGTACTGAAGCAGAAGAAGTCATAAACACAACATCAGCCATGGCGCAAAATGCTAACGCTGCAAAGTATAAAGCTCAATGCAACATGTGCAGTTCATGCTCATGCTGTCTCCATGACATGACATCCATTGTTTTTTATTTTTTTCCATTTGGATTTTATGTTATAAATAGTGCAGAAAATTGCATCGCTAGTTGGAGCCCGTCATCCGCCGTGTTTGTTTACTCTAAAGGCATGTTTGGTCACGGAAGATTTCCGGTTTTGAGCCGGGTAAATAATGACATTTATTAGACTTGGTGATAATCCCTAGTGCCATCTAACAACTTCATTGTTACTTTTGCTTATTCACCTGGTTGATTTGTCTTATGTATTGATTTTAGACGACATACATTCATTTGGTCTTTTGTGTTGGATGCATGGACTAAAATAAAAAAAATCTTTGAATCACAGCCTGGGAGAATTTCATTCACATAAAGATTCAAATCTCACAAGAGACTTACTTTTCATCACTTTTCATACACTCTGTACATTCTCTAAGGGCCTTTTTTTTTTAACTTTTATTATTGGGATACTTATGGGATATGAGTGATGCACAACACCGATCGCTGGAGCAACAAAGGAAGCGGGGTTTATTAGAAACAAAAATCCACACAATTCACAAGCCCCCCCAAGGAATTAAACTCAGGTTAAACATGCCAAGAAATCCCGTTTCCTGAGAAACTTCTCAAAACAAATACTCAAAGACTATTACACTATTTTGCCAAATAAACGATGCTCGACACTGTGCTGTTTTCCACCAGATCTGAAGACCATGAGCGAGCGCCTGAAGAGCAGGTACTACACCACCCGCAAGCTCTTCATGGCCGACATGCAGCGCATCTTCACCAACTGCCGGGAATACAACCCCCCGGAGAGCGAGTACTACAAGTGTGCCAACTTACTGGAAAAGTTCTTCTACACCAAAATCAAGGAAGCGGGGCTGATCGAGAAGTAGAACAAACGAGGGCCAGCGATCCACCAAGAATAGGAAAGACTGATCTCGGAGCGATAGTTTGGTTTGTTTTGGAGCAGAACCCGGAATCTGCGTTTGAAAGCGAGAGACTAGGATTGTTTTTGTTTCCAAGTGGCATGCATTTCAGGGGTTGTTTTAATTAGCAATGTCTTGACAATTTAAACCTACATCTGGACTAAAGCCAGCGTATTTTTATCTCTGTAAAATGGGGGGGGGGGGGGGGGTCTAGTTTAATAACACATTTTAATCAACCGCTTCCCACCTGGTTAGGATAGATGCCGAAGGAAGACAACAATTCAAAGATCACCAACACACCTTACTTCCTCTGTCACACAACCGTCTCCATGCAGTCCAACCTTCTCCTCTGTCCTACTGTCCCTCTCTGTTGACTCAGGTATGGAAATTTCAAAAAGCCACATCTGTTTGGAATCAGTTCAACTCGTGCTGCCTGTGAAGAACTGGACTGAGAGATCTGGATTTTCTGTCCCTGTGACTTGGTTCCTGTCCGCATAAATGAGGTCAAAGTTTGTGTTGATGCTGAGTTCATCCTGCCAAAAAAAGAACGAAAAATATAGGAAATTTGTATAAAATGTAACTCTTCAAAGCACTTAACCCATGTATATTTTAAACGTGTATATATTTTCCTCTTTCTCTGAACTCAGCTTTTTTTTCCCAGTAAACTGGTCAGGCACAACTTGACATTAAATGCACTTTTACTTTTTTGTATAACAAGTATTCTTCAACAAGGCAAATACAAGCTTTTTTTCCCCCACCAGAATCAGTTTTAAATTTAAAGTAAAGAAAAACAAACTATTGCTGTTGACTAATGGCTAATTTAATTAACTAGAGTTTATTCTTATTTATGTGCTGTAATTTAAAAATGCTTAAAGAAAGGTCTTAATTTATTATTTTTGTCCTGCAGATGGAGATTGATACCTTTGTACTTTGGAGATAAATCAAAGATTGTGCAATACTATGTAGTTTTGCTGTTTTGTATATAAAAATTGTTTGTACTTTTCAAAATTTTAGGAAAAAAAGAAAACAAATTTTGTAACATGTGAAAAAAATTTCATGCTCTTTGTACAACTTGCTTTAATGGCCTAGTATTAGTCTATTTTATAGACTGAATAAAATAGAAGTTAAAAGCACTTTATCTGTGTTTTTTTGTGTGACGGGAAGCCAGAACAAACCTGGTCAACAAGTCTGACTTGAGTGGCACAACAGCTGTGGAAAGCTTATGATTCAACTCAAGTTAGAGCTTCAGTTTATTATGTGATCATAAGGAAAACCATCTCAATTTGTACTGCCTATTTCAACAGTTAGTACATATATAGAATGTGATCTAAAAGCTTATTACCGCATCAGATTTGATATTTAATGCCACGAAATATTCACAATAAGGATCATAAACAGTTTGGACATATTACAAACTGAAAGATGTAGGTATTAATAAAATACATAAAATAAAAAATGAAATTATTATTAAAACATAAAAGAAACGTAACAATGATCACAGCCGTTCTTAATCACAGAATAAAAAAAACTTAAAAAAAAACAGCTTCAAAGAATATTTGAATAAAATAGAGGTTGAAAAGGAATCACAACTATGGTAAAATAAATACTCAAAGATGACCCGCCGCGCTGTCAGCGGCAGCCTACGAACGACTCGTTGTATTTCTCAAAGGGCTGCTGGCTCTTCATGGACTTTCTGGGCCCTTGGTCGGACCTGTGTTTGAAGATGGGCGAGCGGAGGAACTGCACGTCCGTGAACTTGTCTCCACGTCGGAGTTTCCTGGAAACGCGGGAATAAATAAAAGAATCCTTCGGTGAATTCCTGGGACAGACACAAGCGGAGAAGTGGTCATAGTAAAAAGCCACTAACGCGTTCAGCGATGGCTCCTTGTAGTCCACCGTCATGGTGCAGCTCCTCTTGCGGGTACGGACGGGGATGGAGCAGTGGACGTCGGAGAGGCGTGAGCCACCGGCAGAGAACTTGCGGTACGCTGCGGGGGACAGATTGGTCACATCACACAGACTCAAGCCCCGCCCCGCTGTCCTGACACCAAACCTCCCTGTGGAAAACGTGAGAAACAGTCCCGCTGGAGGTTAGTGAGCTGTGTGTGTGTGTGGGCCTGCACACCAGTGAGGAGCTAACGTGCGCAGTGAAGCCACACAGAATGCCCCTAAAAACCCATCCATCTTACGTTTCTTGCACTTGGTGGACTTCCTGGGAGTCTGGTTGGGCGGGAGAGGAGGGCAGAGGTCTTCTCTGAAGCTGGTGAGGACGCTGTCTATCATCATTTCAGCCTCCAGTCCAGGGGTGACAGCGATGGCGCCCAGGTTATCTATTTCCCCCCCACAAGGCTCTGGAACAAAGACAAAGCATCACCTGTTTGGTAAAACATCTATATAAAGATCAAGTTGAGATTGAATGAAACATGTTTATTTATATTAGATACATTATCCAGTATACATATCTGGTAAAAAGCACGGGTAGAGATTCAAGATTGAGATCAGTATGTTCTGGATGAATTTGTGATCATTTGGCCTGTATGTATGCTGACGGCCCAGATCACCAGTTAACCGTATGGAAGCATTTTAATAAATGTTGGTCAGAGACTATCTGCATTTTTGGTAAATTAGGTTAGTTAGGAAAATTAGGACCAGGTTGAAAATGGCGGTCAGTTCTATGGTAGACCAAAGGGAAGATATAGCTTAATTATACTACTATATAAATAATAAATAATACTACTTTGCAGGTATTTGTTTATCATTGTACTTGGTGGACTTCCTGGGAGGCTGGTTGGGCAGGAGAGGAGGGCAGGGGTCTTTGAAGCCAGTGAGGACGTTGTCTGTCCTATTTTGTTAATTCACTTAATTTTTTGCTCTGGGATTTAATTGCCTGTATGTTTCAGCATTGGTTTTTAAGAATTTACAGATAACATTTACGGTTCTTCCTGGCCGGGCCTCTAGCTATATTTTAGACCTCTTAACCCTAAATGAGACTATATGTAGCTTGAGTTCCTCAGAGCGGAGCTTGTTGTCTACTTTGTCACCTTAAAACTAAGTGTGACAGAGCGTTTGCCCTCAGAGCCCTAGGGAACAACCTGACTGAGAAAATAAGTCTGGCTGGGTTTGGGTAATGCTTGGTTTCAAGTCTTCTTTCTACTGGAAAACATCCTGATTGTAGTCGAGATGTCTTTATCTCTTATTTGGCATTATATTATTTTATGTTATTTAATTCATTGATTTACTGTTTAACCATTGTCTGCGTATTTATTTTATCTGCATATGGACTTGTTGTACCTTGTCTTTGTATTTAGTTTTTTCTTATATTTGATGTTCTCTGTGAAGCACTTTGGAACTCAGTTATAAAAAGTGCCCAATAAATAAATGTATTATTATTATTAATGTATGAAATTGTGGTCAACAAGAATTATTTCCTAAACCATGACAGAATCAACCTTCTCTTTCATATTTACGTTGGTGGTTCTCCTGTTCAGCTGGGTCAGTTCTTCCAGCAGAAACACGATCAGGGGTCACAGGCAGCTTCACTCTCTCCTGGGACACAGCTTCACTCTCTGAACCATCCTCGCTAGACACTACACACACACACACACACACACACACACACACACACACACACACACACACACACACACACACACACACACACACACACACACACACACACACACACACACACACACACACACACACACACACGATATGGAGGCTTAAATTTAAAAGGAAGAGAATAAGAAAGGCATCGACTGGTAATTAAGTTAAACCATCAATTTTCTTATCTAAAAGTTAATGTCTTAAATATGAACTACGTATAGTATTGAAAGAAAATGCCCGAGTTCACGGAATACAATGACTGCTTAGGTTACATTAACTCAACCCTGCAATTTTGAGAGAAAAATGATTAAGTAAAAAACAAACTATATATGTATGTGACAAATAACCTCTTGAACTTGAGCTTGAACGTAAACCTAAGTTCTCAGTGAGCAGGTCGTCCTCTTTGGTCGCCTTCACTGCACTTTGTCTGCAGCGCCTTCGGGTGGGGACCATCTTGCTCCTGTCGGGGGAGCTCAGTCTTCTCCAGGCTCTGACAGGAACATAGGGACTATCATCCAGATCAGACGAAGACAAAGACACATCAGACTCTCTCTCCATGGAAACCATAGGCGTGGACTGCGCTGGAGTCTGTCCCATGTGTGTGTCTTCTTCGTGGACGGGTGTGGCTGCCTGGGCATCTTCAGCCTTTGCCTTGAACGGGGTGAGGTGAACCGTCCCCTCGCAGTCAAAGTCAAACGTGTCGTTGAAGCCGAGCGAGGTGTTGAGCTTGTCAGTCTGCGGCTGAGCTGCCTTCCTGGCCCGAGTGGCGGATTGCTCCCGGCTTTTAGAGCGAGCTCTGGGTTTCGGATTTTCCCACGGTTTCTTGAACGGGCCACGCTCTGGTTTGCGGCCCCTCTCAGGTTTCCGCGCCACCGGCTCCGGTTTAGGCCGGGGCTGCTGATTGGCTCTTTTCCTGCCAAGCTGCTGCTGAGATTTGGCTGGAGCGGGCTCTGGTGTGGAGTGCTGGATCTCCTCTGGTCTGCTGGTGCTGATCTGCTGGCTTCTCTGATCTGACAGTTCAGTGGGCTCAGCTGGTTCTGGTCCAACTTTGGGCTTTGTTTGGTTCCTGGTTATACATTCACTGTGAATAGGGCTTGCTGTGAATGCCCCAACATCCTCCAGAATATCTGCAACAGCCGTCGCCGCACCCAGAGCAAGGTTCACGTTGCCCAGTTGCCTTGGCCCCTGCAGACGCTCAGACGTTCTTCTGTTGCAGCGCCATGCTCCACGCCTCACAACCACCGTGGGTGGCAGAATGACTTCTGTGTCGATTTCAATCCGTCTCGGCCCTTCTGGTGCCTGAAAGTCTGCAAGCAAAGGGAAATTAATAGTACTGAGTTTATTACCACACAGCTTAATTCAGAATGTTTTATATTAGTCATAAAAATTATGCTTCCCATATAAATAAAATACATGTTTTTTGTGCTCTTAGTAGTGCAATCTTGAATATAAATTAAAACATCTAATCTCCTTTCACTTATGACATAACGCGTGCATAGTACCTTGACTGTTGGTTGGAGCCTCACACATGAGGTGCTTGTCAGTGTTTGGTCTGATCTGTCTTTTCCTGTAAAATTCCATAAGTTGATTGAAGGCAACTGGACATAGGAATTCATGTATTTGATTTAGAATCTCTTACCTGGATAATTCCTCTGAGTTGTGAGGTTCAGCTGGGAGTTTAGTAGAGTCACTCTATAATTACAATAGAAATTATCATGACTTTTTATTTTTATAACGATGTACCTATAAAAATGAAAACAAAAACACAGTATTAACAGAATTTCTTTGATCCTGGTCGGACCTTCATGTTATCAACACGTTAATCCCCGGTGAAATTGACTGAGCTTGAAGTCACTGAACCAGGATGGCCATTATTCTGTGCACTCACATCTTCATAGAGGACAAACTACAGTGGCCCAAGACACAGTATACATACAAGCATCACAATCCTAACCTCAAACCTCCCAGGCACAACAGCCTTACCGTCACCAAGACCTCCTGTTCCTTAAGTTTCCTCTTGAGCAACAGCAGGTGGATAAACAACGCCTGCTGTTCTCTCTTCATCTGCAGGATCACGTTGTTGGCCTGCTGCACTTTCTCCTTTTCTGCCTGCAAGGCCAGAGCCAGCAGCTTGTTGTTCAACTGGACTCCCTTCAGGATGATGTGCCTTGTGTTACCCACTTGGAGGTAGAAAAGTAAAGGGGGGAGGGTTAATTGGTTGGGGAATTGACTGTGTGGCCCACAATTTGTTGGAGGGTGTCAAGATTTCCACATTAGAGTAAAGTAAATTACACTGGAAGATATAAATCGGATATAAATTTCAACTGTTGCATGTCAAAAATGTGTTGGTATATGGATATTAGGGGGGATGGTGCTCAGGCGGTAGAGCTGGTCGTCTAGTGATCTAAAGGTTGCTGGTTCAATCCCAGGCTCCTCCTGCTAGCATGCTGTGGTGTCCTTGAGCAAGACACTTAACCCCTAATTGCTCCTGATGGCTGCGTCCATCGGTGATTGAACAATTGTAAGTCGCTTGGGATAAAAGCGTCTGCTAAATGCAATGCAATGCAATGCAATGCAATGCAATGCAACATTGTCTACAAGGAGCGTACATTTGATATGCATTAAGGCCACGGACCCCATTTGAAGAAAGCATGTCTCTGGGGCCACAATTTATATTGCTAGATATAATTTAGTTCACAATTATAAGATTAGCGTCAAACTATGATCACAACATTATTTTTGATTTCCTCAAGTCGTTTATAACCAAGTGAGCATGTCATTCATTTCAGCAAGTACAACTGTAAGGGTGTCTTTGCATGCTCTCCGCTTCATGGTAAGGGTTCCATTTAACCCCGCCCCCTCAAAAATGATAGGCATTAAGGCATTAGGCATTCACAAAGTGTATTCATGCTTTGTGTAACCAACAACAACAACAGCAGCAACAGCAACAACAACAACAACAACAACAACAACAACAACAACAACAACAGGATAGGATCTTTCCTCACCGTTGGTTTGTCTTGTAATCTTCCTGTGTCCTCTGGGTGCTGTGGCGCTGGACAGCCGTTTGTTCCTTTTCTCCTTCATCTTCTCCTTTATGTTGTCCAGACTCTGCTGGATGGACTTCTTCTGGACCCTCTCCCTCGCCATGGCCACGGCCCCTTACCGCAACACAACGACGTTCAAACATTACAAGAGGAGGAGGAAAACGCAGCCAGACGCAGTGGTAGACGTTAGCTAAGCCGCTCGCATTTTAGACTCTAAAATGCGACGCAACGAGACTTACCCGCATGAGGGTGGGGTGAGACGTGTTGTCTCCGTGTGTGCATCACCTAAACGCGACGTTCGATGCGCAATAAATTGCAATAATAATAGGACATAATAGTCTATTCCGTTCACAACTGCACGGTTGCTGACGTTCGAATTGTCCGCTGCGGCCGCTCATTGGTCGAAGGGGGGGGGGTCACGTCACTTCCGGTAAATCAATTTTCCGCCAGCAGATGGCGCAGTGCACCACAAACACATGACTACACGTGTACGTCACAGTTGTAATACATAGAGAATTACGACTAAAATGAACAGGAACAAATGTAAATTCCCATCAAGAGGATTTAAACTAATATATATTTTGTACTGATGGTTGATTGCGATTGGGCTGAGACAAAGACAAAGACAGTCATTTCGAAGATGAGAAGAATAACAATGAGAAGAATCTTTGGACACACGCACCGCAACACGCACGCACGCACACACACACACACACACACACCACAACGTACGCACTCATGCAGTGACGGTGACCAACACACACACGCACACACACGCACACACACGCACACACACACACACACCACAACGTATGCACTCATGCAGTGACGGTGACCAACACACACACACACACACACACACACACACACGCACACACACACACAAACGCACACACACACACACACACCACAACGTATGCACTCATGCAGTGACGGTGACCAACACACACACACACACACACACACACACACACACACACACACACACACACACACACACACACCTTGTTCTCTGCTTCTATCCCATCCTGGCTTGTCCTCCCTCCGGGGGGGGGGGGGGGGCAGCCAGGAGCAGTGGGCAGCACACAGGGACCAATTTCATACGTCAATCGCTGGTCAGACAACGATTTTCTGCATGTTTTTTGGTGGGGGTCCTCACTGACGTTACAAGGAGGGAACCCCATGTGAGCACGGGGAGAACATGCAAACTCCACACAGAAAGGCCTCTAATCGGGAGATTATATTGAGTATTTATTAGGTTCTGGTACAAAAGTTTTAAGAACGTGCGCCAGGGGTCTTTCCGGAAGAGAGCCCCGATCTCCGGGGGCCGGCTGGTTGTAATTGTCTCTGTGGTGACTTTTACCGTCAGAATCACAAAAAGTGCAGTTGCTGTGGATAGTGTAAAAGCTGAACATTGCTTTGTGACAAATGTTTGAGATTTCAATAAAGATCATTATGTTCGGGAAATTTTCGGGAACATGGTGTGCACCCACACGTAAGCCCGGGCACTGGCTATGAGACTAAACAACATGACCCTATATGGTTACATGGTTAGTGAAAAGAAATGGGGGTGAGTGTGACGACCCATCATTACCAAATAAATTACATCATTTTCAGTACCCATCACTTATTTGTTCTTTGTACCTTGACTTATTTTTATTAAGTGTATTTTGCTTGTTTGCATTTTTATGTTTTTATGTTTATGTCTCCTTTACTTTCCATATGTGCACCTAAAAAGGTGTAATTATTCCGTTCAACAAGATAGGGAATTGTGTCTTTGCATTGAGCTATAAAATGTTGCATAAATATTGCAAATTATTGCACAATTGTTGTATAAAAAGCATTCTGCATTTGCACACTTGACAAGCACAGGGCTTGTTTACTCTAAAGGGTTAACATGGTCATATTGGTACACATTTCAGGTACGCTGAATACTGTACAAGGCCGGGGATTTAAAGCAGGAGCAGCAGGAGTGCTTTCAAATCCTAACCTGAGAGAACCTGAGATTTAATTAATGCAGGATAACTTCCGCTCATCTGTTCTAGCTTTTTCTCAATGGGAAAAATATCCCTCGCCACACAGCAGAAAGACAGAAACAAACATATAGACTCTCCAGAGAACCTTGGTGTGTATTGGCTCCCTTGCTCGGATTTCCAGATCTACAGTTTCATCTTATTCCTTTCCATACTATCCGCGTGTCAGAGGAGACGAAAAAAAACAAAAAAACAATGATAATAAAATATCTTTTAGCAGAGAATCGAAGACATCAGTTCTAATGCGTTGGTCGGTCAATCGTGGTATTGTGTTGGCTGCAAGACTTTGATGAAGGCCCAATGAACAGAAGATTATAAACAGTAGTAGATTAAGATCAAATAGATTAATTCTACAATTATTTTTCACATTCATACTGTAAAGGCTTACTGTAAACCCTGCAGATACATAATTACCAAGCAATCGCCAACCTGGCTCTGACAAAGTATGCCCTTACACTGCTCTCAATGTGTGCGAGCAGCTCCTCACCCAGATGAAAAGCATTAACTTTAATTTGTGCACGCAGCTTCCCACAGCACAAAATAAGCCACAGCGCTGTGCTAATATGGAAAGTGTGTGAAGTCAAACTCCGAATTAGGGATAATGAAATCATAACACAGGGTGTGTAATCAGCCCCAAGGCAAACATTAAGAAAGGAACAGATTAGAGATTCATGGAATTTGGTTTTATGGCTGCTGGATTAATAGAGTTTGTAGGACGGATAACTCTTTGTACAAACCCCACAGGCCTAGACATCTCCTTTACTTTATTATTGCGAAAAACAATGTTTACCTTAATAGTCTATTGTGCAGTAAAATGCCCTTGATGTTTCAATACTATGATCAAATGAACGTAACTGAGATCATTCACCAATGCATTTGCAGTCACAGACTTATTTCTTTGAGGACACGACTAAGAGTACACCTGCAATGGCATGCACTTTAAAAACTGGGGCAAGAGAAGCACAAAGCCTCACAGTCACAATGAGACTCTCTGGCGATACAGTTTGGCCATTATGCCTTCCAGGCTGTAATACTTTCAGAGCCTACGTCACCTTTTTTCTTTTTTTCTTTTGCAGGTTTAACATTAGTCCCTCGTCTCACAGGGATAAAGCAGTTCTTGGTTCGCCAGGCGGGGCTGTTTCTGAACACTCACACAGGGGAGACCGGGAGTTGGAAAAGACCGTTTCATTGCAGAAGAAGAGGACTCACATCCCTCCTTTGTTATTCCATGACCTCAGTCCACCATTAAGCTTTATCGACAGCCGTGGGCAGAAGTTCTCGACCTGACTCACGACCCCCGACCGGTACCTGTGCCCCAGGTCCCTGCCCACCTTTCTGCAACCCTGGCGACCCACTGGAGGCGGAGATGCATCGCTGGCCGATGAGCAGCTCCCATAGGCTGTGTGGTGCAGGAGTTGAAATGGACATCGCTACATGACGTCATGGAGGAGTGGCTGTTCAGGGACCAATGTTTACTCCATTACACCACGTACAATACAGGGTCTGGATGGAACGGTCATGTGGGTGAAGGGTAAAGGAAGGGTCAGGAAATTTGAGTTTCTAGATGCAAAATAATATAGAATTGAGATAATCTGTGCAACTTGTAACTTAATTTAGTTTTAGATTAAATATTGGCAGTTGCCTTTTTAATATCCATTTTTCAGAGTGTTTTCTTATTTCTCTTGTTGCTGTTTAAAGGTGCAGTGCGAAGAATTTAGTGGCATCTAGTGTTTCGGTAAATTCTACACACTGCGCCTTTTTTTCTTTTTCATGTAAACCTTTGTTTAGTGATTTGAATTTAACAACACTATAGCAAACAGCTCAAATGGCGACAGTTTTCGTCCCAACCCAGCCTAGAATTTTATTATTCCGGATGAACAGCAGGCAAACCGGCCCTCGCATGGCCTGCACAACTCTCCTTTCTACTCCCTCCAGCCAAGCCAGTGCTGAAAAACACTCCCCGGGCGCCACGTCAGGCTTCAGTGCTGCTGACATGCGTGTGTGTCGTGCATCTGTATGTAAGAGACCCTGTTAACAGAACAGCAATTAAAAGAACAAGGAGGAAATCAAAATGAAACAAAGAATGTTGAAAATGGGAGACATTTCAGCGGGGGGTTGAGCTTGGCTCCTCAGGGGCCGAGGAGGCCTGGATTCTGAGAGCCAGCTTAATATTAAATATTAAGCCGAGAATCCTTCACTGTATGCAGATGTTTCTAATCACCAGATGTCCTCGGCGGCAGTTAGGCTGCTGTGACAACTGCGAGATGATTTAAATGATTTGTTTTTGGAGGTACTACGGGACAGGAATTTGTATTTTCCAGCTCAACAGTTTCAATATTGCAGTAATTCATATATTATTTTAATAGTAAGTTTAAAGACTGATCAAATTACCTTTGACCTTGGCAAATATTAAAGATGACATCACCTCGCACACCCCCCCGTGGTAGACAGCGTGTTCATGTTCTACAGAAACAACTACGCTATGTGTGTCTGCGCGAACCCTTCAATGTTCAAAAGGTTCCATGGGAGCTTCCCCTCTGTTGGATTAATGTTGCTGCAGCATCAGGTTAAGGTTAGGGTCAAAAACTCAAATAATGCAAAACATTTGTGGTCTGTGTCTCTCTCACAGGGACGCTTGGGCTGGAGATCTTTACCTAATCTAAGTAATAAATCATCTGTAGAAGAGGGCTTAATCTGGAGCCAAACATAGGAAATGGATGTCTCCTAATTTATCTTGATTTGTTATATTTTAAGAAAATACCTGAAAGGGAACCCAGAGGGCGTTATTGTCGATCTGCTGTTCCCCTGAAGATGGAAGACTGATGGTTCTGGCGTCGAAGTCGAAGTTGGAACAAAGAGAATTACGGGTTTGGGAGGTGGTGACATCTGGTGTCTGACAACGTCTCAGCGGACACCTATTCACGGAGCTAAAACAAATTAAAAAAACCTCTTTTATGCAGATCCAAAAGGAGTTCCTGTCGGGGGCTGTAATATATAGTCATTTCTTTTCAAGTGTCCCCTTTTTACAGTAAGCCTGGTAAAAACAATGCAGCTCACCATAGGCGGTCATTCCTGTGCCTGGGGCTGGTTATGTCCCTATATCACGTCATATTAACTGTGTATGAAGACCCAATAAAGACACACAGCTGCAGAGGTCATCATCCACTGTCACGGTTTATTAAAAATAATAAAAAAAATCTTATTTCAAGCATGCTTAGATTACATTCACACTCATTTGCATTTGGGACCGACAGCAATTAGCAATCATAGAAGTTCCTGTTTCACGTACTTTGTTTCGTTTGCCCGTGTTGGAACTGCGATGGCACTAATGAAATAAACCAACCAACCACATTACTGATCCAGTCCAGGCCTTACGGTGACTAGGGAGGATAAGTCTTATCTAAACAGACTTTAAAATGGTACTTCTACACACACACACACACACACACACACACACACAAACACAAACACACGCGCACACACAAACACACACACACACACACACACACACACACACACACACAAACACAGGTACGCACACACAGGCAAGCACACCAACACGCGCACAGACCCTCACAGGCACACACACACACACAAGTACGCACACGCAAGCACACAAACACACGCACACACGCCCGCGCACGCAGGCACACACACACACAAACATGCACACACAGGCACACTCAAACACAAGCACAAGCACACACACAAACACACGTATGCACACACACGCAAGCACAGCAACACGCACACACGCACACACGCACACACACACACACACACACACACACACACACACACACACACACACACACACACACACACACACACACAAAATACTAAATTCTGCTATGTGTTTCCATATCTATAGATGATGTCATTGGTCCACTGCACTTTATTTGTGTCCAGTTTCCATCCTGGTTTCAGTCCGCGTAGATTTGCGATGTCTTCCCCATGACACGCACACTCGCCCGCGCACGCACACAAACACGCGCATGCACGCACACGCACACACACACACACACTCGCCTGCGCACGCATACAAACACGCGCACGCACACACACACACACACACACACACACACACACACACACACACAAAATACTAAATTCTGCTATGTGTTTCCATATCTATAGATGATGTCATTGGTCCACTGCACTTTATTTGTGTCCAGTTTCCATCCTGGTTTCAGTCTGTGTAGATTTGGGATGTTTTACCCATGACCGCAGGTGTCTCTGCCTGGTATCTCGAGTTTAAGTTTGAGTCCAAAACTCTACACAATCCATGGGTCTGTGTGGCGTGAGGACGACCACATGGCGAGGGTGTGTTGGGGCCGTGGTCCATTGAGATGTAGCTCCCGGTCAGTAAGGGGAAAACAGAACAGGGGTGTGTGCGGAGCAGATTGGCCTGGCGGCCGGATGCAGCAGGGCCTGGGCGAGGGGCTGCGTCGGGAACAGCGAGGGGCCGGAGTTGGGCGTGGCTCGAAGGTGGAAGGGCAGCAGAGTCGCCATGGCGGCGGCGGTGGCCGCAGAGCGCTGCCGCCGGACGAGACACGAGGACAGAGGTTTGATCAAGTCCTGCTCCTTCCTCAGCGCCAGGCGAACCTGCGGGGGAACACAAATGTACCAACAACTCAGGCCCGTACACGGTCATCCTCATTGTGCAACCTCAAGTCTGGCTTCAAAGCATACTCTTGTCATCTCCATGTTACTCAAAACCAATCAGGTTGGTGTCATATCAACTTCTAAAGCGGGATACACACTACAAGATAATGGAGCCCATTTTGGGCCCCATTCCGCCCTTCAGACCGTGAGAGAAAAATGCATACAATCAACTATTTCAATGAGGACAATAGCCTCTACCTGTAGAGGGGGGGGGGGGGGCTTCAAAACATTGCCTCTGTGTTTCCAGGAGCCAGCACCCCCCCCCCCCCAGAGTTTCCGTAAAGAGGAATGTTCTTTCTCGTTACAGTGTCAATTCTAACATGGAAGAACCAGATCCCATTCGGTCCTGTTTACCTCGGAGATGAAGAATAACCCCAGGGGAGCCTGGAGGTGCATTGTAAGGGATCATGAGCTGCGTCTGCCAGGTGAGGTTTGCAAGTGCCTGTGAAGTCACTGTTTTGGGGCTAACACCCAGGGAGACAGCTGAGGGGCACAGCCCTGTAAACGACTTCTGACCAAGGCCACACCCTGTGTTGTTGTATAAAGCCCTCTTCATCTGAAATAACATCAGACTGGTCAGAACACTGCTTTGGAGCAGTACTGAATCTTTCTCTTTATTCTGCAGAATGAATATCTTTAATATTCTCACTTCTTGTTTTCTTGCAGCGGGCTGATTAACCTCACCGATCATGGCAGAAGAATTTCTTCCACAGGACGTTCGTGAGCAGAGTCCCGACTTTTTTGGTGGTCCTAGATTACCTTGCCAGATTTTCCTGCGGTGTGAGGTATGTTAAGGGTGTTTTTTACTTCCCCGATCCAACATCCTGTACTGCGAGGGGGGAACCCCTGGGAGGCCGTCTGTTGTATTGTCAGGTGAGAAAGACAGATATCTGATTGGGAGTCAAGCGGACTGAAACGGAAGAAGAAGAAGTCATAAACACAACACCAGCCACGGCGCCAAACGCAAACGCTGCAAAGCAGAACATGTGCAGTACATCCCTGCCGTCGAATCCAGCTGGAACCAGCTACAAACCTGAGCAGGTCATTAGCTGGTCTTGCTGGATTTACCTGGTGGGCCAGATTCGTCAAGCTGGTTTGACTGGTGATCAGCTGGTAGACCAGTTGGTGTAGCTGGTTGAGAGGTGAGCAGTGTGACTGGTCGGATGGCTTCAGACCAGCATGGTCGTGATGGTGTGACTGGTCGGATGGCTTCAGACCAGCATGGTCGTGATGGTGTGACTGGTCTTGTAATTAGATTTGATTGTAAGTTAATGTACAACGGTGTCTACATGGAATCACTTGAACTCTGATTCCCCTTCAATTTCCCCATAAGTAGCTGCAAAGTCAGACGTGTTTTTTCTACTTCTTGGACGACAATGGCCCATACTGGATATTCTGCTGGTTGCAACAATTCCCTGAAGATTCCTTCTTCTACCTCCTTTCCCTTCGTTATTGTGTATTATTTTTGATTTTTCTTTGAGATGAGTTATTTCTCTCCGGTTCCGCGAGCTGTCTCCCATAGGTTCCGTCTATGTGTCTTCCTCTTCTGTGATTGGCTGGACCGAGAAAAACCTGCAATGTGATTGGCTGCTGCAGGATTTTTTCGCTTGCGGCGAGCCAAAGGTCTCGGACGCCGCTCCCTGTGCTCCTCTGAAGGGGCCCAGGACGTCCCTGGAAATACTGAAAAAGTCCCGTTGGTGGGCGTAACGCACCTCGGAGCTGCTTTGTCACCCGCTCATAAACACCAAAGAAGAAGAACGTTGGTTTTTTTTTCGCTTCAGCGTGAAACTGGGAGAGAAGTGTCAGACATCTGCACTGGGTTTTTCACCGCGATTATCCAAAAAGATGTTCACTTCGCATGCTTATGTTCACGTTGTGGGTGACGGCCTGAAGGGTGCTGTCAGGAGTAAGACGTTCAAGGGTTAAATACAGTGACTTCAATCCTCGTGGACTTTATTGGATTCGTTGGAGGAACACTCGCAAATTCTTCAAGGGACAAATTATGAAAGGTAACATATAGCCCATGTTGGTTACGCCCGCAAACGTTAGCTAACATTAGCTAATATTTGTTACATTACATAAGTTAACCAAGGCAGTGAAACTTCAGCTGTCTGGCTCACATTTTGACCTTTGGCACTTAAAATTAAACATGAGCATTAGCCATACTACTACTACTACCACTAACACTTTTAGTATTAGCCACACGGCTAACATTTTTAGCACAACTAAACTGGGCTGACTGACTAACGGCTAGTGATGATGAACGGTAGCGGGGCATTTTATTTGAGCTGGTTTTTCTTGACCCCGCGAATACGTTCCACAGAATGTGTTCATTTGAGAATTGCTTCGGTGCTAAACGTGACTAGCTAACTTAGCATTGTTGGATCTAACGCTGCTTCACATGAGAGGATCCAAACCAGATGAAAAGGTAAATGAATGCACTGCTCTCATCCTCATGTTATTATGATTGGCTTTGAAGAAAATCTTAGTTTTTTTTTTTAATTGATCGATTGATTCATTGATATCTACAATTTTATAATAGGTAGGTTAAAGTAATTTCCAAGGCCATCAAATAAATAAACAAATAATTAATTAAACAGACAGACAGACAAACAAACAAATAAATAGATAAATAAATGGATGGATGAGTAGGTGCAGATTTAAATGAAGCAGGTACTGAGACTCTTATATATCATTTATGCTCCCCCCCCTCTCTCTCTCGTTGTTGTTTTCGGGACTGGCTACAGGCCAAAAACCTGCCAGAGGAGGAACTAAAAAAAAAGACACTCAACATAGTACATGTCTACATGGTAGATATATAACGGAAAAATACTATGGACATCACCAAAAAGTGCACCTAACTGAACCATCAGGGTCCCCCAGTGTCCCGTAAAACCTGGATATCCTGAAAATTTATGGACGAGTTTTCCAGTCCAGGAAAACACATGGAAATTCGAAAACTGATCAAATGTCCTGGAAATATCAGTGAGATTCTGGAACGTTATAAAGTTTGGCTAAGGTTACATATTCAAATGTTTTTCTTTGCTTGTTTTTCAGGTGTTTGATGGCTTGTGTCTTGGTTTGTGTCGTTTCCTCAATCCTATAGCGTGTGTACTACACGGCTAGGGGGGGGGGGGGGTCTTAAAAGGTGTGGTGTCGGCCTGTGTGGGAAGTCTTTCCCTGGCCAACAACTCAACTGAAGTGAGGGGAGAAAATGCTTGTTCTTCAACACGGACGGTGCATTCACACACACACACACACACACACACACACGTCAGACCCAGAGGACTCACCGCCCGTGGACCCTGCTGGCGCTGGGTGGGGCCGTAGGGGCTGAACTTAGGTTTGGCCGGTTTTCCAGCTGCTCTGTCTTTATGCCTCCTGCTGCTGATGTGCTGGGGGGCGAGAGAGAGAGAGAGAGAGAGAGAGAGAGAGAGAGAGAGAGAGAGAGAAAGAAAGAGGTGCGGGCGGGGACAGAACAGCCATGAAGACCGAGCGCTAAACCCAAGACGACATGTTTCCGTAGCGGGAGGGGAGACGGATCCCAAAAGGGGGAAAAAGCTCAGACGGAACGCCCGATATTTCTTCGCTATATCTGCGGAGCTCGGAATATTCATAAGGGAAAGTGCTTAAAAATGGTTTGGATTTGGGTTGACAAGCACCAACAGATGTCCGTGGCCTCGGCCCCTGACTGTTGGATATGCATGAGCACCTGGACAAAGTCTACTCTAATCCGTCCCGATTGCCGAGACCACAGCCGTGCGATCGCAGCGCTGATAACGCCGCGACTGTACCCGCTCAGCTGGAGAGGCTGCGCTGACTCTCTTTCACCCGCCTTTCACGGCAAGTTTTGGGGGATCGTGAGATTGTAGTGAAAAGCGGTTCGATCGAAACTCAACCGTTCATTAAATCATGTTAACTCGGCAACTTTGTCAATCCAAACAAAAAAGATCAGCCATCATGGGAACGGGTCTTTTCATTTTTCCTCTCTTTAGGATTAAGACCTACTCACAAACTATTTTGTTTTATTTGTGTCCCATTGTTAGCTACTGTAATCGGTTTGATTACACAAAAGTGGCAACGTTGGGTCTTTATGGGTTCAACTTTTCCTACTTACTTCTTTAAAGTTGACCTATTACGCAAAAGTCACTTGTTCAGTGTTTGTGCACATACACTTAGGTCTCTGGTGGGTCTATTAACACACAAAATGTGAAATAAGACAACCCAGTCAGTTCATTGTGAGCTGTCAGTTTCAGAATACATGTCCTGAAACAACCAGTTCACATTTGCCGCCCAACCCCTACGTCACGGTGGGATTCAGCAGAATTAGAAATGTCCCCCATCTGAGTAACTCAACAAACAAATAACAAAAAGAAAAAGAAAGAGAAATTAAGGCCAACTGTCCATGAAGGAACTGCAGACAGTGAAAATGTAAGAATTAAAAAATAATTTTGCAACAAAAAAAAAGCATGGTTATTGTCAATTTATATATTTGTAGAGTATTTATTTATTTGATTTAATTTTATTTCACGACATTAACATGAAGAAATAATCCCTGCGTCTGAGAGTCCCAGTGGGTCGTGGTGCAGTGTTGTCCCACAAGCCTGAAGGAAGGCAACGAAAGTCAGAACTAACTTTGAAATGAAGCCTGGTAGATCTGATATGAGTGAAGATTCAGAAACCGGATTGCTTGTTTCTCGCCTCAAATTTGCTCAGAAACAGATTTTGGTGGACTGATGAGGTGAAATCAGTGAAAGTTATGGAGTAAATACAACGGAACCTGGGAGCCATGCTCAAACCCCATTGGCTACAAAACCTGGAACTTTTGCTCAAACGCCATTGGCTCACAGAACTTGGGGCCTTTGGAGGGTGGCTCCTCCCACAAAAAAAACTTTTTGGAACAGAATGGTTAAGAGGCATGTTAGAATGGCTAGAATTCATAATCTGAATTGTATTTTCAGAAAAAGAAAATTTTAAAACACGTTTTGGGGACCTCAGAGACCTATATTTACTTGCGGTAAAAGGAGCATAATAGTTCCCCCTTAAACTTTGCAGTTTGAGGTAACCTGCACAACAACTCACCTGTTTAAGCTGCGTCTCTGAGTTGACATGCACGTCGCAGATCTCGCAGTGGAACGTTTTGTTCTGGAGTCCGGTCGGCGTCTCAGATTGGGCGGTGAACTTTGCCTTGACCCCCGACCTGGGAAAGGACTTGATGGCTCCGTCCCCGCTCCTGGCGTCCAGCATGGTCTTGTGCTTGGTGCCTTGGTACGAGATGGAGGGATACCTCGGTGATAATGTTCAGCATCAAATGGAGCACGGCAAAGTTAGAAAACATTCACATTGTGCTCTTGCGGTGCCTTCGATTTCAACACTATTTCTTTTGGACACTGACATCGGACACTGCCTTCTAAGACTGGCTTGCCGATTGAGCAGTGGAAAGCTATTAAAAAGAAATCACTTCTTTGCAAAATGAAGCGTTGTATACAGCCAACTGAAATAAACATAATCAAAAGGTGCACGGACATTTACAGTCAATACCATGTAGAACAATCAAGTTCCGTGAAGGCTGAGAAACACGCACGTCTCTTCATGGGATGAGTTAATAAATCCTGTTTATGTTTTATTGCCGCATCTCGTAAACATAAATAACTGTGAAATGATGTGCAATGAGCAAGGCTCCTGAGCCCATTCCCACAGTTATCCGTAATTAGTTGAATTGCGTATAAAACAGGCTGTTTATTGTTGTCATGACAAATGAGGAAGGAAAGCCAAAGAAAAACAGCGGCGGAGATGAAAGTGAATCACTGGATGTGTTTTGTGAACCAACGGTGCGGTGCGATGAACAGACCATACTGGTCAAATTGAGTTTCTTCCATTTGACTTGTCGCACATTTTACATTACCCCGGGCCATTTTACTGATTATTAGAAGAAAATTTGAACAGTGTGGTCGAAATGGAGTTCAATTAGATGGAAAGCGATCAGGAGGTAATGTAAAATGGGTTTTCCTTGAAAACAGAAAAATAACACACAAAAATAACCACACCACTTAAAGGCTTAATTTTTGGCACCCCTAAAGATATCATACTGAATGCCAGAGAACAACAGCAGCGTTTGGTGGCTGCACTTCTCAACAAGGTGAGAAGAAATCGCATGATTTTTCAGCCAAGTACAGCTTTGATGAACTTTGTTAAATTCAAATCAGAAGAGTGGTTTCTTCTTTATAAACGAGCGAAAACAAAGTGATTAAAAACAAAAAAAATCACACAAGCTTGAAATTAGAATAATGATTCATTTTGAGGGATATATATTTGCCTCCTAAAAGAGTAATGTCACAAACAGTAAAAAGGTTGCACAGAAAGCCTTCTCTTTGACATTATCCTCACCCTAACCCACCCGACCAAGACTCATCGGATGTGAGATCTGCGCGTCCTCACCCCATGTTGTGTTTTTAGAAAGTGCCATCCATAATTTCTGCTCTGGTTGTGGGAATGATATCAATCTCACTCCCAGTTGTGTTTAAAATAGCTCCGATGTTCACACGTCAGGCCACGGAGGCGCCGCCTGACTTTGAAAGGAGTGAATCCGGTCCTGCAGTGTGTGTGTGTGTGTGTGTGTGTGTGTGTGTGTGTGTGTGTGTGTGTGTGTGTGTGTGTGTGTGTGTGTGTGTGTGTGTGTGTGTGTGTGAGTGTGTGCGTGCGTGCGTGCCTGCGTGTGTGTGTGTGCGTGTGTGTGCGTGAGTGGTTCTCACCGCTGTTGTGGGCCTGCAGCTGGGTGGCGGAGTTGACAGCCACTTTGCAGAGGGAGCAGTAGAGCAGTCGTCTGGCTTTCTCTTCCTCCGTCTCCGTCTCCATCTCTTTCTCCGCCTCCTCCGCCTCCGGCCCCGTCCTCGGGGGAGCAATGGGCGACAGGGAGGTATCCGCCGAGCCGCCGCCACTGGACGCTGGGGCCTCGGAGGAGGCGGTAGCTGCTGGCACCTCTTAAACAAGAAAGTAAGATACGTTGTCGTTTGCATCGTCTGTATTGAGGATTCTAAACAAACGTGTGGGATTTAAAAACTGCCAGCGTTCGAGCGAGACGCAGAGACAGAAAAAGAGCTCTGTGTGTGATCTCATAGGATATACGATATAAAACCCACCAGCATTAAAAGGACACTGGGATTACGAGGACAAATTAGGTGACCTCATAATTTATAAGGAATTTAAATTGAATTCAAATGCATCTTCTCAGGATTCTAAAACAATACTATACCTATACCTGTGTGTGTGCATGTGCGTGTGTGTGTGTGTGTGTGTGTGTGTGCGCGTGCACGCGCATGTGTGTGTGTGTGTGTGTGGTAGGAAATTCCAACATTTGGCCATTGTTGCCGAAACTCTTTGTAGAGTGTAGAACGCAAACCACAAATTTGGTTACACAAACAGAGAGAGAGAGAGAGAGAGAAAGAGAGAGAGAGACTGGGCTGCGGGTGATTATGAGCTCCTTCAACCTCCATAATCTCTCCCATAATCGATGATTTCTCCGGGGACGTGCTTTCCCGGAGCCTAAACGGAACAGCTCCGCAGCGAAAATACTTTGGCTGCGTTATCGCTCTGCGAGGCTGAGCTGCTGGAGCTGCTTCCCCCGGAGGAGGAAGGCTGATGTAAGGATTCACGGCTCGGTAATAACAATGATTATCTCCGCCATGCTGAGCGGGTGCTTGCTTGTTACCTTTGATACCCCCCCCCGCCACCCCACCCCCACCACCACCACCACCACCACCACCACCACCACTCTCGGAGGCTGATAAGGAGGCTGTTTGCCCAAGTAATCTGAGAGCGCTCTCCCGCCGCCACGCAAAAGTTACGCTGCACCGCAAGCGTTATTTTTCATTATTGTTCTTTGGCTCTCGCTCGCTTGCCCTGTTTGCAAACACACCCTCTAATTTCGGCAGTGTCAAGTGCAATTCAACCTGAAGGAATCAGACCCGACGAGGAGAGGAGAGGAATTTATTGTTACATACTCCCACATGCTTACAAAAGCAACACATCCAGAGGCACAGACACAGACACACACACACACACGCACACACGCACACACACACACACACACTGGTTTGAAATCAGTCAGCAAACTCAGGCCGTCCTACCACTACATACACTACATTCTCACATTTCCCAGGTGTTGTGCTGCCTGTGTAAATATGTATCCATGTAAACGTGAAGGATGCCGTTTAACCTTTAATCCTCACAGAGTGAGACTCGAGGCGGCGCAAAGCTTATCGCACATCAAAGAGTTAAAATTCATGACGTAGGAGGGAGAGAAAAGAGGTATAAGTCACAATCAAAGATGTGCTCCTGCCACTCGTTTGATGTCTGCGCACATTGAGACATATGAGACACACACAGACAGACACACACACACACACACACACACACACACACACACACACACACACACACACACACACACACACACACACCCACACACACACACACACACACCCACCTGAGGTGTCTGAGCTGGAGGGCTCTGCGCAGGGGGATGTGAGGATTTGTGACGTGGTTTCCTTGGCGACTGGTTCAGAGGTCCTGATCTTAGCATCCATTGCTTTGAGCCTCTTGGCGTGTCTGGTTCCACTGTAATGGGATGAAGCCTGCATCTGCATACATAACAAGTAGAAAACACATCAAATGAGGGCAGAGCAGATTATTCTATTAATATTGTTTTATATAACATACTGTATATCTGTCTGTCTGTCTGTCGATCTAGATTAAACAAACAACATAATCTACAAAAAAGAGAGCATGACAGGGGAATACGTTTGTAATAATTGGTGTTAGGTTCAGGTGATACAATCAATGCATTCCTCAACATATAATTAGTTGACATATAATTAAATGAACAAAATTACTTCATACCATACCACTTCTCCTGATTAACTTCCTCCTTAATTTTCATTTTGACCTCCCATCATATTTACTTCCAGGAATGAATGTATTATGGACCTCTATTGCCATGGCAACAAGCTCAAAAAGTCTTTCAGCTTGCATTGTTAACTTTTTTTTTTCCAAACCAACACTGCAAGACTCTTATTCATGTGTACTCTACATCCAAAGATCACACAAGTATGTTCACTGGAAAACACGTGCAGTGCCAATAAGAACTTAGTTAGTTCAAAATTAGGCTGTGAATTTTTATATTTTTGCTATCTTCGTTGTATTTTAACTGTTCAATAATACACATTTAACATCACCCAAAAAATGTCAGCTGTAATTATTCAACTTACCAACAGGGTAAATTGAATAATGTAATAGTGTAATAAGTTATGAATGGATCGAGTATAATGAACAATGACATCAATTTCAAAAGGGGTCCATTTGACCACCTTTATGCCTTCATGTAGTAGTTTTCTGGCACATGAATCCCGGGGCTAATATGAGTTCCGAATTGCACTTTTCGAGAGGTAATCTCGCCTGATGGTGAACGAAAATAGATAAAGAAAAAAATTAAATTAAATTAAATTAAATTTTAAAAAATGGATAAAGAAATAGTTGTGAATGTTACTGGCATCTTCAGATCCATTCCCAATGCATTCGCATACATTCACACCGTTCTCGATATGTATCAAAGGCGGTAATAGGGCTTTTTACTTCAGCAATCGCAAAACTTCACATGGGCACCTTTTCCCCGCAGAGCCGAATGGAACAAGCTCTGGCTCAGAAACATTCAGATACTCCCAGAACAGGTAAGGCGGCCTGCAAACAATAGACGGGCCTGATCCACATTTCAGTTTACCTGCGTGGGCGCGGGCGAGAAACGAACACATGCACGGGCGGAAGAAGAAAACAAAACCCAGAGCAAACGGTTCCCACCCCACCCACCTCGGAGTTGAACTTGAGTCGACAAACCCCGCAGGAACTGTGCCGTCTCTTCGAGGGCGTGGTCAGCCCCAAGCCCGGAGCCGCCAGAGCCTTGTGGACATGATCCATCTGCAACAGTTAGGGTTGAAGTTAGGGTGAGAGGAAGGTTACGCAACGCCTACTACACAGAGAAAGTAAATGCTTAAGATGAGGGGTTAACCCTCGTAGGGTAAACTGTTACGCAGGAATGTGACCAGATCCACATGCCGCTCACACTAGTATAAACACATGCTACATAAACACGTTAACCCACACAACGACACTTAAAAGATACATTTTTACCCTCAGCACCAATGGCGAGGCTTTGAGAGGCGAAGCCGTGGAGCCAAATCGGACTAAAAGCATTAACGCGGAGTTATTCTCACATTGGGAGAGGTATGTGAGTTCACTGCATGACTTATTTTCATTGAGACATTGTGACATGAGGACATGAAGGCTAACCAATTGCACAACAAAAGTGGTTCACTGTTAGCCTTGGGAACCAAATCTGCAGCTCATGTTTCATGTGCTCTGCAGAATACGTCTGGCCACCCTCCCATTCAAACAGATTTCCACCTGACCTTGCCGCGGTCGGGCCAATCACAACCGTTTTTTTCTAATACGGGGCGGGTTTGATACCATGACGATGCAGAGGAGTGGCGTTAACACACCTTACCAAGATGGCTGCCGCTGATGTGGAACGGTCTGTTGAATCCGTATTGCGACAGTATTAAACAAACTGGACGGTATATATTCTCTGGAAAGCGTTTGTTGATAAGAAAGATGTGTTTGCCGTACTTCTGACAGGATTTGGTAAAAGTTTAATTTACCAACTCACTCAGCGCTACATCACCTGTTTTGTTGCTCTGATTGGTTGCGGGTTTAACCAATTGTGTCCGGAGACATTTTGGTCTGCGCCCGTCGATAATGCCGCTTGGAAAATTGAAAATTAACAGAAAGATTCCAGACTGATAGTTCACTGTTACTGCACAGTACACGAACACAAGCCGAGCTGCCCGGTCATTGCTGAGGTTGGAAGCTGCACGGTGGGTGTGTTGGTGAGAATCCAGTGGTCATCCAGTTGGATCTTTGATCTCATGCAGCGATCTGCGTGAATCCACCGGAGAGCTTTGCCAGTCTGCGCACCACAGATTAATTCCATTCACTGTCTAAAACAATGAAGAGTACTTCTGTGTGTGTGTGTGTGTGTGTGTGTGTGTGTGTGTGTGTGTGTGTGTGTGTGTGTGTGTGTGTGTGTGTGTGTGTGTGTGTGTGTGTGTGTGTGTGTGTGTGTGTGTGTGTGTGTGTGTGTGTGTGTGTGTAATACCCTCTTGGGTTTCTTTGATCATGGCTCGACAACAGTGCACAGGAATGTGCTCCAGTTGCTGCTTTCATCTGTACTGTTCAGCACCAGCTCTCAGGCCGGTGTAACAGACACTCAGTTAGATGACTGGTTCTGATGACTGTTTCTGTTTCTTTTTCTTTCTTCTCTTTAGGTAAGCTATCTTGGTAGAACACGAACGGAGGCAAACGACAAGAGAACAGCAGTTCCCGCACATAAAAACACTAAATAAAGACAAAAGAACATATGCTTCCCCTAATTTATATTCCGCCAAAATCTTTACACAACCTTCCACGCTTAAGGGCTTAAGGAGAAAAGGGAAAAGATCATTTACCTTCCAACTCAACCCTCCCCCCATCATTTCCCTAAACCACCCCACCCCCTCCCCCGCTCCAGGCTCCTACGTCACTTTCTAACCTCCAATCACACATTGCATTCGCCTCACCCCTCCATCTGCTCCTCTCTGAATCCTCCACCACCCCCCACCCTTACACCACTCCCCCCACAACCACCACCACCACCACACCACCACCACCGCTCCTTACTTCTACTCCTCTGATCAAAGTCACCTTCAAGCCTCCCCCCGAGGAGCCACTGTCTTATCCATCACTCCAGCTCCCCTCATCGAGATGGACTCACACCTGTGGCAAAGTCACGACACCCTCCCATGCATTCTCCTTCCCACTCCCTTCTCTGCAGGTTTCTCCCGTCCGCACACACACACACACACACACACACACACACACACACACACACACACACACACACACACACACACACGCGCGCGCGCATCACCTGCGGCAATAGTCTCCCTCTTCCTACCTGCCGACCGGCTTCTCTATATTTACGCCTTTCGGCGCTCTCCCTTTTTAGACCGTTTAGCTGCGAAACGGCTAGTCGTGGGAGTGGAATAATACTTATACATACAAACAGATATATAACATCCACGTTAGTGCTTTTAGAAAACAACTCATGCAGCGCAGCGTCGGAGTGTGTGCCACATAGGGGGAGTTATGGCTGAAACATATGGGAGAGTTAAAGCGGCGCATATGCGAACCTGGAGCGCTGACAGCTGCCTCGATATTCACGGTGACCAATGTTTCCGAATTCACCTCGTGAGGCTCCGGGTGAGGTGCGTGATGTCGAGGTTTAATGGTAGTAGTTATGACGAATGAGCGGGCGCGGCCACGTGTTTGTGATTTATATTTTTATTAATTTAGACGGAGCAGCGCCCCTTTGTCTCCGTTCCAACACAAACGTGCCACTATAAGGGCCGAGCTGCCCAATGAAGTCCACCATTAGAATAATTGGGTTCTTTGGCGAGAGACAAATACACACAGGCAAATGCACGCACACACACACACACACACACACACGCCAGCACTCAAACATAAGTAGCCATGGCAACCAACATGTGGGTGCCAAACAAACTCCTGGATAGCGCCTTACAGGAACAACCGCGTACTCACACACACACACACACACACACACACACTTCTCCGCTCGTACACAAATATATGCGTGCACGCACACGCCTACACATTAAAAATGTGTATTTCATGGGGCTCGCAGGCAGCCGCATCAGCTCTGTGCCCACACACTCATATTTGATTCAAACTCACAGGTTGGAAACACCGGCGCTGTTTTGATGAAGGAGGACTCTTGTCACATCCAAATTCTCAGACAAAACAAGCACGTTTGACATGGGGATGGAGTTTCAGTCTTGCCTTGATAAAAGGTAAAAAACAACACCTTTTAATAATTTGGGGAGGAAATGTGTCAACACCACAGGTTCCCCTTGAGCTTAGAAAAATACATGCAAAGCCCATAAAAAAGACATTGATGAAATACCTTGTGATCTCCAACATTCTTATTATTTTAGTTATTATAGTTTCTAAGGATGAAGGAAAGTAGGCTTTTCTTGTGAAAGAGAACAATTTGAAAGAGAATGTGACACGAGGAGTGAGGCAAGGGTTGTCAGGTTGGATTTTGATTTGAGTGAAAGGAAAAGAGGCTAAAACAAAGTAAGAGAAGCACCGAAGACTAAAACGGTGGGAAAAGCGGTGGGAATTACGAGAAAATTGTAAGAGTCAGCGGAGAGGGTGATGGAGAAGGAGAGACAGGGGTGTTGAGAAAATGTTGAAAACAAGAAAAGAAACCGCATAAATGGGCGGTACCGAAAGAGAGAGAGAGAGAGAGAGAGAGAGAGAGATGAAGAATATATGAAAGAGTGGTGGCGTTGAGATTGGGAGATCGAGGGAGGGAGGGAGAGCGGGAAGGGATGAGAGTGAGAGGAGAGGTGGGAGGAGAAGAGAGAGAGGAGTGAAATGGAATGGGAGGGACCAAGACATCGACCGACATCTGTTTAGTATCTTATCAGGTGGCAGAGCGGGCCCTCCAGCGAAGAAAGGACTGGATACACACACACACACACAGACCTTCTAATACTGGTATCAAAGCGAGGTCTGAGCAAATACACCTGGTAAGTGAGGACCCATGTTCCTGGTGAACTTCTAAACCAAAAAATAGTCATTTCGGAGACCGGTCCTCACAAGTATAGTAAAACAAACAAACAAATTAACACACACACACACACACACACACACACACACACACACACACACACACACACACACACACACACACACACACACACACACACACACACACACACACACATTATTTTACTGGTATCAAAGTGACGTCTGAGTCAATAGACCTCGTAAGTTAAGAAACCATGTTCCTGGGGCACTTCTCAACCAAAGAATAGTCAATTCGGAGACTGGTCCTCACAAGTATAGTAAAACAAACAAACAAATTAACACACACACACACACACACACACACACACACAGACACACACATTCTTTTACTGGTATCAAAGTGAGGTCTGAGTCAATAGACCTCGTAAGTTAAGAAACCATGTTCCTGGGGCACTTCTCAACCAAAGAATAGTCAATACGGAGACCGGTCCTCACAAGTATAGTAAAACAAATAAACAAATAAACACACACACACACACACACACACACACACATTTTTCTACTGGTATCAAAGTGAGGTCCGAATAAATAGACCTGGTAAATTAAAAAAAACGTGTTCCTGGGACACTTCTCAACCAAAACATAGTCAATTTGGAGACCGGTCCTCACAAGTATAGTAAAAAACAAACAAATTAACACACACACACACACACACACACACACACACACACACACACACACACATACACACACACACCATTTCCAAAACAATCCCCATGTACTGTAGCAAGCACAGTGTGGATATGAGAAGTAAAAGTAAAGCAGTGGTAAAGGGGGAAAAAAATAATGGCCAATTTGGTTTCAGATTGTGTATTAGGGGAGTGTGGACGAAGCTTGCGGCCTCGCGCTTCATCTCCCCGAGAGCCCTCCTCCATCTGGAAAGGTCTAGACAAGTAAAAGGAAAAAAAGTCCAAATGCAATCTCACGTCCCTGCCGCTTCCGTGGATATTTACTGTATATGTGTGTGTTTGTGAAGCAGGGAACACCATAACACAAACAGCTACCAGGCACATTTTTTTTTCCACGACACCTCTGTTCCAGTTGTTATGGATGCACCCCTGTGTGTACGTTTGTGTTGGAATATATTTCACTGTGTCATAGCCACAAAAACAAACTCCTCACACTGCCTGACTGTGTCGTTTTTATTGTTTTCAACATTCTCCCTCTCTTTAGTTGTTGCTTTATCGCTGTTTCACTGTGTTCGCTATTTTCGTCAGTGGTTGAGGCAGTACCGCGCACCTTTCCTTCCTTCCCTCCTCCCATTCTTTCTTCCCTCATTCCTTACTTCCTTTTTCTCCTTCCTTCCTCGCCTTCCGTCCTTCCTTGCTGCCTTCCTTCTTCTATTCCTCCCTCCATTTTTTTGTCAAAATGAAAATAGAATAAAAAAATGTACTTGAGAATAAATCATATTTAACCCGCAAATCAGATGTACCTTGGCCGCAGGCGTTCCTTACTTCCTTACCTCCTTCCTTCCTTCACTTCCATCCTTCCTTGCTCCCTTCCTTCCTTCACTCCCTCCCCCCTTTCTTTTTTCATTCCATCGTCCCCCCCTTCCCTCCCTCATTCCTGCCTTTCCTCCTCCCTTCCTTTCTTCCTGCCCCTCCGTCATTACCTTGTTTCCTTCCTTCCCTCCTCCCATTCTTCTTTCCCTCATTCCTAACATCTTTTACTTCCATCTTTCCTTGCTCCCTTCTTCCCTCCCTCCTTCCTTCCCTCCTTCCATCATTCCTCACTCCCACCTTCCTTTCCTTGCTTCCTTCCGTGACATCAGTTCCACATTGTGAATGAGTGATGCTAACAAAAACTAAAACTACTAATCGATTGTTGTGTAAATTGAATAAAAAAACACCCTGTGCAAAAACCAGACCCCTGAACAGTGCTTTGGCAAGGTTTGGAGGCGATCAGAGGGATCGTGCACGATGCAAATCCAAACACACAAACATGCACGCAAACATTCCGTCCCCAATTATGATGGGATGGGAGGGATGGGATGGGATGTCATATCAGGTCAGTGTAGCAGCTATAGGTAAACTGCTTCTTCCAACTCTAGGAGTAGTAGAAGTAGTCCTCATCAAATGTCAGCCGTGCAATGTGAGATCTGAGTGCTAAGTATCATTCTAGGTGCGTATGACAGCAAGATGAACACATTTCCGCTCCATCAAGTGACAAAACTGGCAGGCAAAAATAAATAAATTGCATTTTTGTTCTGAGAAAATGGCACTTTCTGGCAGGAAGGGGTGGGGTGTTACTATGGCCATGGCGATTAATTAACATCACTCACTTTGCTGAAAGACGGGAGCAGTTGGAAGGGGAGGAGGCACTTCAGGTCGGCGGAGGGCTGAGGGCGACCCAGTGTCGGGCAAGTGAGGGGGGGGGGACTGCTCTGACACACATTACCTGGGGGGGAGAGAGGGGGAGAGGGAGACAGAGAGAGGCAGACAACAGGGTGAGGGAGGAATTCACCATGTTGTCCTGCTGTTACACTTTACATTTCTAACTGTTGGTTATAGCTGCCTCATTGTACATAATAATAATAATAATAATAATAATAATAATAATAATAATAATAATAATAATAATAAATATAGCTGCAGGCAGCAATACACAGGGTCCAGTTAAGTCATGGTAGGTACATATTACAGGTTTCCGAGATTCTGCAAAACACATTGTCTTATTTGGACAAGTTGAAAATTTCCCAATTCTTCAATCTAAAATGTTACACAAGTTGAGCATATTTGTTCAAATTAAAATTGTCTACTGCACTGGCTGATGGGTACACAGGCGTGCAATCTATCCCTGCATCCGTCCATCTATTTACATCCACCTAATCTTTCCATCATTATCAGTGTGCACTGCTTGCACTGCGTTGAACATATGAGATATCGTTCTCCTGCTGAACTTTGGTTTTATAACAATATGAACTCACTTAAGCTCATTAACAAAATAATACTTATTTCAATGATTCAATTATCCCATATTTTATTTATATATATATATATATATATATATATATATATATATATATATATATATATATATATATATATATATTTAAAATCTGGCAATGGAAAAGGAATTTCACTGCATTAGAGATTGTTGATCTTGCCATTAGGCCTAATAATTCAAAGAAAGATAAATCAAATGTGTTAATTCTTAGTAATAAGCAACAAACGGCATAACCACACACAATATCACTATACTGTTTCCAGTCTCACACACAAACACAGACATAGAGAGTGGTGTGTGTGTGTGTGTGTGTGTGTGTGTGTGTGTGTGTGTGTGTGTGTGTGTGTGTGTGTGTGTGTGTGTGTGTGTGTGTGTCCATGTGTATGTGTGTGTGTGTGTGTGTGTGTGTGTACGTGTGTGTGCGCGTGTGTATGTGTGTGAGTGATGTGCGAGTTTGAACAAACAACTCTTTTTCCCGACTTGGGACTGACGAGTCCTCGTCTCCACTGACTTGTTCATTGGGATCGCCCCGCCCACCTGCTAGGAGCTAGACAAGGTGTCACTCACACTACTGTGAGAACCCGTATATCAACTGAATTTGTGCACATGTATCAAGTTAGTTACTGTGTTGACCGAGCCCTGTGAGAGAAGAAAGCACTTTGGAACGTGTTTCAACTCAGTACTCGCTCTCCAAGCCCGGAGACGAAGGTCTGACTCACCCGCAAGTCCCATGCCACAGTGATAGTTACTGCCCACGAATTTAAATTTGTCCCTTTTTTGGTTGTTAAATTCCTACTCAGCTTGATTATGATCGATCATAACACTTAAATGACATTGACATTGAAATCAAAAGTCATCAGAAAATATGGGACGTGGGGGATTCCCCAAGTTCTGGGTGACTGACTGGGTGACTTAGTGACTCGAACACCCGACTCTCTTTAGTCGGTGACTCATACAAACTCGAGTCAGTAAAAAGAGTCAAACCTCCCATCACTCCGTGTGTGTGTGTGTGCGTGCGTGCGTGTGTGTGTGCGTGTGTGTGCGTGATTGTGTGTGCGTGTGTGTGTGTGTGCGCACTGCTGCTGATTACAAGGGGGTTGCTTTCGGGAACATTTTCCCACAGCCCTGATTACAGTTTGATGCAGGAACCGGCGTTTCTAATCACAACAATCGCAATGCACAACACCATTAGCTTGATTACCTTTCGCCATGCTACGTGCGTGCGTGCGTGCGTGCGTGCGTGAGCGTAGAAAAGGTTGTTTTACAGACTACAACTACCACACATTGACGAGGTTCTCGCCAGAAACGACAAGGATTTGCTAAATAAAAGAAACAGGTGTTCAAGATAAGGGGGTCGGAGACGCACGCACGCACGCACACACACCAACACACACACACACACACACACACACACACACACGCACACACAAATATACTCGTGCACTCTCCCACGACAGTTTATTTGCTCTCTCTCTCTCTCTCTCTCTCAAACACACCCATATATACAGTATATATTCTAAAACAATTAGAAAAAAATGCAAAACAATTAGAACACAGCCTGACATTCCTTAATGAGCAGAAACAAAACTTGAAACACTATAGTCTAAATATATATATATATATATATATATATATATATATATATATATATATATGTGTGTGTGTGTGTGTGTGTGTGTGTGTGTGTGTGTGTGTGTGTGTGTCTAAGACACTGTGAAACACAGTGAAATGTTTAGATGGACACCTGCGAGTGTTACAATAATAAAGTCAGACTTGTCTCCAACAGCAACAAGTGCTCACTGGGGGGGACGTGGGATCTACATACCGAAATACATCCTTCAGCGCGCGGTGGACGTCCGAGCCGTCGCTCAGCGGGGACGAGGCTGGCGCGTCCCCTCACGTCTTCCTCTCCCTCCTTCCATCTCTGCCTCTGCTCATCCCGCAGCAGCGACGCTGCGCTCACATTTCAGACTCCCTCCCTCCTCCCATCTGCACGCCCGCTCTCTCCCTCCCTCTCTCTCTCTCTCTCTCTCTCTCTCGTGTTAAATAATGATTTATAATTAATGAATAAACAATAAATGTGTATTTTATTTACATCATTTACATCATATGTAAACATTACACTTAAACTTGATATGTATTATTTGATTCAGCTGTTACACACATTTATATATTCTTGACATTCTTTATATACTTCTATGTTTATTACGATTTTTATAACATTATTATTATTATTATTATTTTTTTTTTTATGTTGTGGCTGGGTCTATGTGTAACAGTTTCATAGCCAGCAACATCTACTTCCACACTGTTTTGTTGTGGTCAAGACGATAAAAACACGAACATGAACCTTGAACCTTAAGGGCGCTTCCCCACCTCCACCACCACCACCACCACCACCACAATCACACACTAATATACACATGAGAACAGTTGTTAGGTTTAACTGCGTCCTATCATCAATCAAAAAACATACTTCCCTCTTCTCGAATGACGAGTAACATTATGTTCTGAGCAGTGATGGACAGGAACCTTTTTCTTCTCCTGGTCTGATCCGCGCTGTCAGCCGGGGCTAGGGCTGTGGGATGCAGAACCGGTGCCCTTACCCCTACGTAAGTCGCTTAACATCCTGCCTCCATCCCTCCATCCCTCCATCCCTCCATCCCTCCATCCCTCCATCCCTCCATCCCTCCTGGGCCCTGTGGTATTTTTAGACGTATCCCGAAGGAAACAACACATGACAGGCACGTCATCCAGCGCCAATCACAACGGGTGCCCTCGCAAAACCAATTATATGTATGCAAATTTGGGTTGCTCATATACACACACTTGATGGGGACTCTCGTACAAGTTCTAATTTTATCAGTGTCTCCAAACACTTTTCTCTCTCTCTCGAAACAGAAACATTGACAAATGATTAGAATGCAAAAAAAAAAAGTGCCGTATCTTGATTCTGTGACCTGGTCCAACTACATTCCCCTGCGTCTCCTGGTTCTGCCATTTTGGATCTTGCGTGATTTCTCCCAATTCACAATCCACGTTAGAATCTCAGGCCACTTCACCAAGCTGTTGTCCTCAGTGCATGTATTACTGTGGCTCTCTAAATTCTTGCATTTTAAACATGATTTGGGATTGAGGCTGAATAGAACAATTTAAAGCCTTTAGGGAGAAAGACAGAGAAAGGCAAGGCCAAAAGTGCGTGCGTGTGTGTGTGTGTGTGTGTGTGTGTGTGTAGGTCAGTAGAAAAGATAAGACAGAGATTAATTCGAAATCTCCGAAACCTGTCAAGGTGAGTACGTAGCGTCTTCCATGTCATTTTAATTGTCTGAGTTGCGTACAGGCCTCAAACAGCTCATCCTGTCTCTTCTTATATCCAACGACTCCATGAGACAACAGCAGAGGAAAAAACTACACATGGAAACATCGCCTCATAAACCTTATTTAACAGCCTTTTTGTCATTTACAGTTTTGCCAGACACTATCTTTTTTTTCTTTGTTGAGAAAAAGCAGAGCACTTTTTGGGTCTGTGTGGTATTATTTGCCGATATTTTCTCCTCTGGAAGAAACCGGTAAAAGCTTCCTCCGCTCTGAAGCTCAGGCTTCGTCTCAGAGTCAGAGCCCGGTCGTCCTGTTCCAGAGTTGGGTTCGAACCGGGAGCAGTCTGGCAGAGAAAACGTTCCTGCAACGTGGTAACGTGGGGGTTGTTTCTGTCCCAGAGATGTGCGGGAGAAAAAAAAAAACACGTCCCCAACAAAAAAAAAAAAAAAGATCTCAGAGTTGACTGATGACTGGAAGAGTTTCCTCCTGCTTCTGGTGTGGTCTTTCTTCTCCAGAGGCTGTAGTGAATGCGACGATTTGTTCCAAGGTCAGAACAGGTGCTTTTCAGAAAAATGTGTTAAAGAAAGAAGGTTACAGTACGTATTATGACCTTTTTCACTAATGAGTCTTCTTTACCACGCTGAAGGTCTGGTGCCTCAGCCAAGGACAGTTCTCCAGGGACCTCTGGTCTAGTGCTGGGGCCCAACACGTCACTATACACCTGCAGCCATTTAGAGTCCTAGACTCAGACAAACACGCTTGCTGTCATGGCAACTGACGTATTTAATGCTATGTTAGGTGGACTGAAGCTCGGGCTCTCGGCTCTGTTTGTTGCTGGTAACCTCTTTAATTGTAACAAAGACATGAATCTTGTGACACCAGTTGAGCCTTGGGTATGAAAAGCCAAGCACAAGTGAATGTGTTATGATATTAGAGGCTTTTTAAAGTTGTTAATAGCGCCGGCAATGTGGGAAGGTAATATAGTTAAACACAAGCAGTCAGTATTATGCACATGTATAAGTAATAAATCCAACACACACACACACACACACACACTGAGGAAAGTGCTTTTTAATAAGAATTTAAACTCATAAAGTGCCGAGCTGAGATTGAAACCATGGAAGTCGTTAAGCAGTGCTGATTATCATACTCTTAACGTTTGCTCAGAAATCACCCCCGGGCAGCAATCATGCACCTTTCAGCCCACTGCCGAGGGTTTTCAGCGTCTTGATTTTTTTCCCCCGTTTCTGTTTTAGTTTATTCTGTTCATTGTTGTTATCCTTCTCTCCCTAGTGTATGTACTATTGTGTGCCACCTGTCCTGGCATCTCCCTGTGTTCTCTCTCTGTCCCTCTCTCTCTCTGTTTCCTCCAGGTCCTGTGTTCCCTCTCTCTCTCTCTCTCTCTCTCTCTCTCTCTCTCTCTCCCTTGTGTTCCCTTGTTAGTCCTACAGATGTTTTTTTTCCCCTCAGGCGTGTTTCATAATGTCATTCGGAGCAGTTCCAGACCCGCCGTTTACAGATTTTATTCATTCGCTGTTACCTCTGGATTAAAAACACTGGATTTCAGTGGCAGTCCCACAAATGATGTGAAGTACCTTGTAACTCCATGTTTTAAAAAGTGCAACTATCTCCCGGCACAGTAGTGCCTTACAGTGCTCCGGACAAGCCCTCCTTCCGAAGCCTCCCCTGTTTCAGCTTCAGCGAGACCCCATAAGTGACCTACAATAGGATACAACTCGAAAGCCACTTCAGTAAACGACAGCTCTTCTGCAATCAAGTGCAAGTTGGTGTGGTTGCTGGGAATTTATTTAGAGGTAAGTATACTTTTACCACAAGGAGAGGTTTTTTAATATGGGAGGCTAGACTAACCACCACCAATCAAAGTTTATATGAAGAGATTGTTCTTTCTAACAAATGTCAATTGTAGTATTGGAAAAACCAGATCACATTCCCTCCTCACTTAACCAACCTTGTGTGAAGATAAGGATAACCCCAAGGGGGGCTTAAAACAGCGTTGTGTGTTTGTTTTATGGCATAGTAGGATTGCGTCTGTGACCTGAGTTTGACTGTTAAATCACTGTTTGAGGGTAACATCTGGGGAGATGGTTGAGGGCTCACAGTGTTGTAAATGACACCTGACCAAATGGCACACAACCCCTCTTCGGTATAAAGCCCTCTTCGTCAGAAATATGGGTAGACTGATCAGAACACTGCTTTGAAGCATGACTGTATCTTTTTTCTTTATTCTGCAGAATAAATATCTTTAATACTCTCAGTTTTGTTTTACTGTAGCGGGCAGATTACCCTAAACACCCACGCAGGAGAATTTCTCAAACAGTGCACGGTTTCCTAACTTTTTACAGTGAACAAAAAGGATTATCAATACTTTAGTGACGGTGTTCTTTCCATAATAGATTACTATAAAGCTTTTACTTTAAATTCAGGATTAATGTTAATTCGTATAAGCATTACAGCGGTGCAATCAATCAATACCATATGAGTCGGGTTAGAATAAGAATGAAAAATAAGAACCGGAATAGTAAAATAGAAATGAAAATAATGATTTAAAGTTTAGTAAAATAAAAAAATGGTACAACATACCCATTCATTTCCGATTTAATCAGATCTAGCGAGAACAGAGCAGTCCCGGTCCAAGGACATTCAAGGTCTTATCTGTTTCTTCATCCACCAAACATAGGTCTTGGCCCTGTGGCCCCAAACTTAATAGAATAAAAAGAATTTAAAAAAATTACTACTTCTTTCTCCTACTTGTCTGATTGAATGTAATTTAGAGAGAAAAGAGATGCATGGATGTGGAGCTCTCGCTTTCCCTTACAGCTCTGATGACTGTATGCCCAGAACGACCTGTTTCCCCGTCCAAGGAACCCAGGCTTCAACTACACGGAGCCCTGCCATACAGCAGATGTCTCGTCACCAAATTTTTTCTGGAGCCTAACAGCCTCCTAGCTGGGGGATTTTATCCAATTCTCCAGAGATGACTTTGGCGTGGCATGATCCCTTCCTGGATCTTATCGCGTCCATCTTCAGACCCGAATGCCAAACGACTGCAGCTGATCAGCGGCTTTTATATGTCTCCTCCCTTGGATCTCCCCTCAGTGACTCATGTCTCTCCAACTGTCAAGATGTCTTCCCTCAGGCCCATTTATATATACATTTTAGCTCTCTCCCTCTCTGAAATCCTAAAGTGGCCGACCATGTTACAGACATTTAGAAGTTCACATTACATGTAATAACATTACATACTTTATTACACTTTTCCACAAAATCATTTAACACAATACAGTTTACCATTTCTATAAAAAAAAAAAATTCTATCATTTTTCTATTCTACCATGAAATCACATTCTAACCATCAGATTATTATAGACATAGATCATTAAATCATTATCTCTTCTACGACTCTTCCATTATTTAATTTTCTCCATCGGAAAGCCCTATCTGCATTTTGTTCCGTGTTATTCATTACAGCCATTACAGCCTTACCCCCACCTGTCCCGATGCTGCAAGCCACTAGTGTGTCACAGCCCAGAGTTTCAAAGCCACTGTGCTTACACACCCCTTGAGTACATTATCAAATTATGCCAGTTTTTACCCAAGTGTTGGTCCTAATGGCCCATTTCACTTGTTCTCATCTGTTCATTTGGCAGCAATTTTGTATAATTATTAAAGATGTATTCACAGATGTATTATAGCAGGGCAAACACAGCTAGGATAATGAGCACTGACAATAATCAGTGTAAGTTATTGCTCACATAAATCAGAGGTCTTTTGTTAGGATTCATGTATTTGCTGCAGCTACTTACCTGTAGTGACCAAGAAGGTTGGTGTGGCAGTTCCGCCTGGGACCTCCAACACAGAGACATAGGCGATGGGGTTGAAAACCCACCAATTTTATCGTAGAGAGCGGGAAAATATGTCATGACAAGGGCTCCTCTCGTGTGTGTGTGTGGGGGGATGGGGGCTTTGACCCAAGAGAGGTGTGGCTGCTTAATCCACACTACCCCCACACCACTGTTGGCTTTGAGGTGCTGTTGCCTCTATCTATGTATCTATCTATGTATTTATGTATCTATGTATGTATGTATCTATCTATCTATCTATCTATCTATCTATCTATCTATCTATCTATCTATCTATGTATCCATATGCAACAGGTGTCACTGAACTGTCAGGTTACCTATTATGTTCGGTTTAGTAACTATTGAGCATAATCTCCGGGTGCATTGCAAAGACATTTCACTGCATATATGTATGAAAGTATGTATGTGACGAATAAACCTCAAAAACACATACATACAATCAAGTGTAATAATAAAGTACCCTTAACATATAATATTGGTTTATGACTTTCGTTAATCCACCAATAAACATGCATAGCCATAAACAACCATTGAATGCAAAATAATTCTTGCAACTCATATATACCTTCCCTAAATAATACCAATAAACTAAATTAAACTGCACTGATACATGCTTATGAAGTTCATGAGTGCTGTGACCCCCTGTCACCAATTGAGGGAGAGTGAACATAATTTAGGCCGAACAATAGTCTCCACACTTGTGAATTATAAATAAAGTACACCAGTGGCATCAAAGTGAACAGCTTTAAACAGCATTCCATTTATCCACTAACATGTGCCCAAATGCAGGTCAAACAAGTGCTACTTCTTGAATTCCAGATCCAACAGGGAAGCAAAATGCAAAGCAACTGCCCAGTCAAAGTAAAAAAAAAAAAAAAAACAAGAAAAAACAGTGTATCTATCTGGCTATCTGTGTGTGTGCGTGCGTGCGTGCGGTTGCGTGCATGTAGGCCTACAGCTGTTTTAGATTCATTAATGTTTACATTATGGTGAAACAAGTCATTTTGAATGGATCAAATTGTGATAGTTAAACAAGTCATTTCACAGGGGTTGTGATGCTGTTGTGATGGGGGGGGATGCTCTTGGGGCCCCAGTCGGACCTGGTTGTAATTACACGGTTTGACCACTACTTTATGTCAAATTGGCCTCAGAGCCTGGCACTGTTCCTGGGGGCTTGCTCAGAAGAAGCACTCAACCAATCAGAGCTACGCCCGCTCACAAGCTCACGCGTCAGAGCCGCTCAACTGGAGTTTAGAGCCGGGTTTAAAGTCATCCAGTCGCTCGCTCGCACCCACTGAACCAACGAGTTCCACCCACCCCCAGTCCCCGCTGATTCACACCAATCAGACCACCGATTTGCTACAGGAAAATGATCCATATCATTGCGATAAAAGACTGAAAGACCAAGAGCTCTCAAAGGCAACAAGTTATTTTTAAATGACTTTTAATTTAAATTTAAATGTAATGTTAATGTTATGATCAATCATAATCAAGTTGAGTAGTATTAAACTACTAAAAATGGACAAATTAACATTCATGGACGGTAACTATCACTGTGGCATGGAACTTGTGGGTGAGTGAGTGAGTGAGTGAGTGAGTGAGTGAGTGAGTGAATGATTTCTTGCAGCCCGAGTTAGACCTTCAGCTCCGGGCTGGGAGAGCGAGTATTAGTTGCAAATCACTCACTCACTCACTCACTCACTCACTCAGACTCTGAGTCAGACCTTGACTTCAGCTCCGGGCTGGGAGAGCGAGTACTGAGTTGAAGCAAGTGCTAAAGTGCTTTCTTCTCTCACCTGATACATTTCCACAAAATTTGTGGAAATTTACAGTTAATAAGAGTTGCACAGTAGTGTGAGTGACACGTCGTCCAGCTAGCAGCAGGTAGGAGGGGCGTTTGTTTTCGAACAATTCATTCAAACATGAGCATCGCTAGTCTAGGACTGCCTCGACCTCTGGCTGGGCAATTGGATGTATCTCGTGTTTCGTCTCATCATTGCCCCAGTGTATTGAGTTTGTCTTCTCCAGTCAGTCCTTGTCAGTCATAAATTCCCCGTGTGTGCTGCAACCTATATACCCTGCAAAGTGTCACGTTTCTTTTGTAAAATACCTAGTTTGAGCATTTCCTCTCTACGTCTCCGTGTGGTCTACATTTAGGGTTCACCAGACAGCGACGTGACATTCAGCAGGTGCAGAGCCCAGAAGACATGACAACAGCCCGTTGGCTCGCAACTTCCTTTGATTGGTCACCATAACAATGTATCACCATGGTAATAGACCGTTTCCTTGAAACCAATTTTTCTCTGGTGAGGTGAGCTAAGATAAGAACAATGTTTATTTTTAGGTTATACATTTTGTTGTTTATCACTAGGTTTAGTCTATATTGTCATATTTTATTGTGTACGGTCAACCTTTTATGTTTTTATTGTATATTTTCCAAATATTGCCTTTTTCTTTTATTTTTTATTCCATTGCTTTGTTATTTTTCACAATTTCTCTCTGCTTGGGCTAAGAGCAGCTTAAGATGCACATGTTTCATAACAACTTGGCCTGTACAGATTAATAAACCAGACAATTTAACTTAACTCATCATCCACAGGACATAATTAAACATCTACTGCCCCATGCAGGGATTAGCCCATCATACTTTCATAGATTAAAGTCCCTGTAAAGCAACAATAAATATGTGTTCTGAGTTTGTCACACCACAGAAAAATGTGTTATTAACCACCCAGACAAATTTGAATCATTAAAAAAAAAAAAAAATCGCCAAGTGTATAAAAAGGTTTTAAAACCGTGGAGAAAAAAATAAAGATACAAAAAAAAAAAGGCAGTTCCCTCTGCTCTGAGACACAGAGCGTGTTCACTGGAGGTGCTGAAACCACGCCCAATCGCAGGAGAGGTGCAGCCTCTCTCAAGTGTCAAACACCATGTGGCAGTTTCGCCGACCACCCACCACCCAAGTGACCTTTTCAGGGACCTCCGGCACAGACACACAGACAGTGGGGTTGTAGACACACCAGTTTATTCTAGAGAGAGAGCTAGTTGGAAAAAGCCCAGGAGCAAATGGACATTTGTCACGACAAGGATTCCTCTCCTGAGTGTGTGTGGGGATGGGGGTTTTACCTGTTGCTCGTTAGACCAACCAACTGGCCCCCAATTGCCTAGACCCAGGTCAGATGTGGCTGCTCAGACTACACCATTACCACAACCACATAAGACTATTCTAATATATACAAATACACATCCAAAATCAGAAAACCAATAACGGGTAAACCCCAAAAAATCAGGACCACAACAGTTTAGTGGTCTAACTCCACAATTCAGAACTACATAGTTCAGTTTTGTTTTTTTACATGTTTTAAGCAATTACTTTTTAACATGAATAATATGTTTACAAACAAATCTCTGTTTCTTAGTGATTTTACAGGGTTAAAAAAAACCTATCGTGGTCATTTATATTGTAGTAAATGATCTTGCATGCACACCACATAGTGCACACAGCCACAGTCCTATAATGCACATCTGAGAGCCAGAGAGAGCAGAATCTGTCACAAATGCATAAAAGAACTGGCATAAAACCATGAGATGGAATAATTTAGTATTTTCAGAATGGATGAGATGACTGAGAAAATGATGTGATAATTCAGCCATATGTGCACCTTGTATTGTATCAAACCTTATTCTTTTGATAAAATGTTCCTTCTTTTGTGGTAGTACATCAACGGACACTCCTTGGGTTTGAAATGGGGTAATACCTATCATGTTACAGACTCATTTCTAATTTTCTAGAACCTCACCCTAGAAGCTGGACATGAGAAACCTTTGTAGTTATTTCTGTTTGCAGGTGTGTGGCCCTACACCGCATTTCAATGTCAACACTGTCACCTACAGGCCGCCATGATACATAGCAACGGCAACCCTTGACTCTTACTGCTCCTCTAGACATCGTTTAGGTACAATAGGTACAAAGGAGTAAATAAAGAAACCAAAAGTAATTTAATATTTATTCTTGCGTTTATTATAATTATTATTATTATCATTAATATTATTATTGGAACAAATAAAACCTGTGCACCCCCTCCTCCTCCACACCGCCACCTTCTAAAACGTGCATTCAGGTTAAGTTGCAAAGATTGTCACATTACATTTAGGCCATTATATCGGTGGATCCATACATCAAATATGGATTATCGTAATTTTCATAATCCTTTTTTATCCAGATCTTCCTCCTTTGACTTTGTGAATAGGAGAGATGTGCAATGCTGTGCACTTTTACCCGGCAAACTGTCTGCGGAAAACATCCCGCTTACAACTGAGCACGGTGATGACGACGCTGTGTCACAGAGCGGGCTCGTCCCTCAGAGGTTCCTGCAGCAGGTCCTGCGCTCCTCCTGGGCCTCGCTGACCGGTCCAATGGGGCTGGACAGGGTCACGGCACTGATGGATCCCCGGGTGACCTCTCTGCTGGCAACCTTGTTATGGATCGCTGCAGGCAGTCGGCACATTTACATTTAGCAGACGCTTTTATCCATTATCAGATAGAAAATGAGTTCATGAAAGAAGGTTGTCATTAATCTTTATCAAGATAAAATAAATCTGGAGTTTGCGACAATTTAAAACATTCTGCTACGTTCGTCCTCGGCGGGGAGGCTCCTGGTTTTTATGAAATGAACACCCATACCTGTGAGGACCTCGTTGAAAGCCGCCTCAACGTTGGTGGAGTCCAAAGCTGAAGTCTCCATGAACATGAGGCCTTTTTTCTCTGAATCGGTCGGGAGAGAAATGGAAGAAATATATGAATATATGGCTCCTAGGAAAACATGCAAACTGCATTCCTATTGAGTAATATAATCATTAATTCTGAAACATGTATATTATTGTTGAATACGTTGAAATAAAAGCATCAAAGGTAAAGACTTAGCGCTTCCGTAGTCCAATACCTGTTAAGTAGGGATTTCTCCCCAATACCATTTTAAACAGAACATTTTTCCTGAGAGAGACCTGCAAAGTCACTGGCCTCCTCCTTGGGGACGGTGCGGAGGGAGTCCAAGTCGCTTTTGTTGCCCACCAGCATGACCACGATGTGGGGGTCGGCGTGGTCGTACAGCTCCTTCAGCCAGCGCTCGGCGCTCTCGTAGGTCAAGTGTTTGCTGATGTCGTAGACCAGCAGGGCCCCCACCGCACCCCTGTAATACCTGAAGAGGACAGGGAGACACGACAACAGCCTCAACCACCACGACTCACAGTGGGTATAAGCTCTGAGCAGACTGGAAAACTTCCATGCCAGTGAGTGTATACCTTGAAGGTGTAATTGCCTGGACTGAAACCACAGCCCATGTTTTCATATTGCGTGTGTTTGTGTGAGAACTCTGAGGCCATCATCCTCCAGTGTGTATGTATGTGTGTGTGTGTGTGTGTGTGTGTGTGTGTGTGTGTGTGTGTGTGTGTACCCACGCTGAGGTGATGGCTCTGTAGCGCTCCAGGCCCGCAGTGTCCCAAATCTGGGCCTTAATGATGTAGGTGCCCTGCTGGATGGTGCGCGTGCTGAACTCCACCCCGATGGTGGTGCGGCTGTCGTGGGTGAACTCGTTTTTGGTGAAACGGGACAGAAGGTTGCTCTTTCCCACGCCGGACTCCCCTATCAACACCACTTTGGAGGGGGGCGGGGGTGGAAGCTCATTGGTTTGCCAAGACATGAAGAACCCTGCCCCCCAATCGGACCTTGTGACAAGTGATTATTCGGTGTGATAATGACTGACGGGTGACATTTTTCAGTAGTCCTGAATCCATCAGATAGGTAGATTTATAATTCACTTATAGCTACTAACACAACAGATTTAATGACACAATAACATAATTGTTGTAGCATCTCTGCTCAGTGGTTGACACGCATTTGGAATGTGTGGAATGGACAAAGGCGGACTACTTTATTTGAAGCCAGGAAATAAAACCTATGCAACATTTACATTTCCCTTTTAACAAGTTAGTGGGAAATAAAAAGACTGTGTCAAGTCAAAGGTCAAATGAGTGTATCAATGGAAAGGGCAATCGCCGCCTCATCTTGTCAACATTCTATCAGGTAACAATTAAAAAAACAAAATATGACTAAAGAAAACGTGGATAGTCTTGACTCCCGTTAAGAATCATGGTCTCACCTTTGAAGACAAAGTTGAACGCCTCGTCAGATCCCATGATAGTTTACGTGCCCGTGAGGTTCCTCCTTCACAGCCGATGCCCGGAGCCGTAAAAACCATTAGAAGAGACGAAGAGGAGGGGAAAAAAAAAAAAAAAAAAAAGGAAAGAGCACAGGGTGACCAGAGACCACCTCGATCTGTTCCAGTGGAAAGGGTGAAAGCTCCTGACTGACAACGGGAGTCTGGCAGACAAACAGACCTGTCCTGTCACCTGCGATCCTTCGTCAGGTGACACCCTGGGAGGGACGGAGACGGGGGTAGGGAAGCGTGGGATGAGGGCAGAGAGCTGGTGGAACTGGTAGAACCACTGAGACGTTGGGTCATTACTGACTCCACCCTCGCATTCCTCCTCTCAGTCCTGTCACTCACTTCCTCATCCATTTCCCTGTAATTGAATGACACATAAGAATACAAGAATAGCAAGGTATACAGAGTGGGGCGCTCCCCATACAACCTTTTAGCGTGACAGCTGTAATAAATACTGCTTTCTGCTTTATTACAGACTGTAAATATAGAAACAAACATTTATGGAATGAACAGCAATTTCCAATTTGACATGAATACAGCAAGACCTACCACAGACTTTTAAAAAGTAGAACAACCCTGATCCATTGACTTATTCAACTTTATATTGTAGATAATCAAAGTTTGAACCTCTAACAGTGAAAACAACGAGAACCCATTTTCAAAGAGAGAACACTTAAAAAAGAACAATGAAAAATGGAAATAGACGATCTAGTCCTAGCTAAGCTTCCTGACAATTAACACAATTAACACTGTGACAAGAAGCCGTTTTTGACCAAGTTTTTATTATTCTTTTCTTAGTACAGTACTGTTAAAAGTTAGTTCCAACATGTTGAATTGGGAGATGGATTTGTTTTCAGCTGCGGTCAACAGACAAAGCAAAGCTATAGAAGCAGTTGCCAAGGTTACCACAACTACGCAAATGCTGATTTTCAAAAGCAGAAAAAAAAAAAAAAAAAACAGAACTTGATTTTTCTTTTTACAAGAGTATGGTGCCACCATAACAAAAAAAATTAATTTGTCATTTGATGTCCAATTTTTTTTTTTATGCGAGACAACTTATTATCTCTAGGCACTACCTGCATGTCAAAATAAAATTAAAATAGATTAAGAAAAAAAAAAATCACATTAAAATAAAAGGAAATCTGGTTTGTTTCCGTTATATTTTTCTGCCTCTTGTCTTTCGAACCCTGAACTGATATTTGAACATACAACATTTGAACGTAAAACGTTCTATCTATCTATGGCTGGGGGGGGAGGGGAGCAGAAGGCACCGAGGTAGTGCCTTAAGATAAGATGCAGAAAGACACAGAGCGGCCACGGCTAATAGAGCCACTGTACTTTTTCTGGAATGACAAATTATAATTTTGGGGAAGAGGTGGGGGGATTTCTTAGGCGCTCATAATAAATAATGAGGATTTTATGAGAGAGATCAACTGTTTAGAATCACAAAACAAGTCAGGGGGGAAATAGGGAGAGGAGGAGGAGGAGGAGAGGGGCTGAATATCTGTATGGACGACAGGTGATCCACAAAATCTGAAAGCAGTATTCATAGACTGCTTAAAATGTATAGAACAGACAACGATCCGGTTCACGCCGCTCGGGGTCCGTCTCTCATTTTACACATTTCCGTCAACACTCCAGCTGAACGGGTCAGCTCCAGCTCTGGATGAGAGAAAATGTCAAAAGAAGAAGTGATGGTTGTGGTTCCGTCCCCCTGCCTTCTGCAGCCGAACACCCCCCGCAGGCAAAGGAAATGGTTCCAACCGCTTCTGCCAACCTCTGCGGGTGACGCCATAGGATTCAAACAAGGGAGGGAGGGAGGGAGGGAGACGGGGGGGTGGGGGAGGAGGGTGGAGTATAGAAAAGAGGGGTACGATCTGAGAGGAGACACATCCTGTCCATGTTTCTTCTGCAGGGCTGAGACGCTTCGCTTGGTATTTCTCTTGGTTCTCTTTAGATGCTGCGGGTGTTCATGGGAGGGGTGTATGCGTGTAGGTATCTATGGATGCCGATGTGTGTGTGTGTGTGTGTGTGTGTGTGTGTGTGTGTGTGTGTGTGCGCACGTGTGTGTGTGTTTGTGTATACGTGTCTGTCTGGTATGTGCATGTGTGTGTGTGTGTCTTTATGAGGGCTGCGAGCCCAGCAGTCTCTCGATGGCTGCGTTGATGTCTCCCCCGGTGGCGATGAGGGCCTGCAGGTTGGCCTCACGGTTGATGAAACCCATGGCGCTGAGCTGGTCCAGCTGGGACTGGAACCGGACCTCTGGGGTCAGAGTCTGCGGGGGGGACACAGGGAAAGTCAAACGCGTGGAATTGTCTATTTATTTATACATATACATTATTTATACATATGTGTGTGTGTGAGTGTGTGATGTGTATGTATGTTTTGTTTTGTGTGTACCCGTCCGCTGCCGCCGCCGCCGCCTCCTCCACCTCCGCCTCCAGCGAACATGTGGAGCATCTGCTGCATTAGCTGCTGCTGCTGGGCGGAGTTTGTCCCTGCGCTGGGCGGGGTGGCGGGGTTCTCGGGAGCCACTCCCCCTGCGGCCGGCATGCCAGGAATCCCCCCTGGCACCAGACTGGGAGGCAGAGAGCGAGAAGAACACGAACAGAAAGGAAATTAACTTGGTCATTATCCTATTGATGTACCATCACCACAATATACAAGACAGACAATATTTTACTATATTTTTGATTATGCTGAGAAAAAAAATAAAAATCCGCTCATATACAGTGAAGATTGGATCAATGCAGAAATCCTATTAATTGATTCACAACCTTCCTTTAACATGTTTCTGTTCATCTATATTTGTTACTTAATTATTGGTGTGTACCTTGGCATGAGTCCCGGTGCCTCCGTCTGCAGTGTCTGCAGCCCCTGTTGGATCTGCATCAGAGCCTGCATTGCCCGCGGATTGGTCATTACCGACAGAGCCTCCGGGTTCTGCATCTGGAAACCATCGCACAGAATAATAATCCGTTGAGATGTTATTAATAATATAATAAACTTGACTGAGACCACCGCACAGAAGCGCCCCCCCCCCCCACCACCACCACCACAGTGCATTCATCAGACAAGGTGTGGTTACCTGTTGCAGGAAGACCGGCAGCTGGGCTCGGAACTGTTCCTGCAGTTGTGGGTTTCCGGCAAACAAGGGGTTGTTCATCAACACCTGAAAGAGTGAGAAACAGATGTGTCACAAATCAGTCGTTAATAAAGTGGCCTTGATACTGCTGTAAGGAGTGCATATGGAGACGGGCGAGAAAACGGGTCCAGTGATATACTGAAAATTCTGCCAGGCAACAGCAGATTCTATCATCTCATCAGTTCAGCCACGTAATACCCTGCACAGCACCGTGAAGTCTCCCTCACAAGAATAAAAGACGTGCTGAAACAGGGAGCAAGGTACTGACCTGCGCTCTAGTCTCTACACAAAAAGCGCCGATTGATATATATTGATAGTATTGAGAATATATTATGAGGACAAGAGGATGAGGTTAAGACCTCGATAGTTGTTACGATTATAAAAACTGCTTTAGTAGAAACAATATCTAAGGTTTACAGGAGGGCAGTTTGACATGGTCTATACTGACAAATCCTTTTGTGGTTTTATTTATTCTGGAGCACACTCATTTTATACATTACAATTCACTTTCAGACCTCCAGGCAACAGACAGGAGGCTGAATATGAATCTTACTGTAATAAAGGTCCAATTTTATTATATCATAGAACACGGAGAGAGCTCCAAATTAATTTAATAGAAACTACAATATATTTCTAATCTATTTAAATCATTACTAAAAAATGTTTTATATATAAATACACATAAATCATTTCTACACACACATACAAACACACACATATATATATATAGATTTCTCACCCACCCACTCACCCACCCACCCCAACACCCACACCCACACCCACACACACACACACACACACACACGTCCCCCGACCCTGTGCGCATAGCAAGTAACCTCACATGGGGCTACGACACCATGGGTGAGAATGCCGGCTCTAATTATTGTTTTTTGAGACAGCGTCTATACTGTCTTCCTTTCATTAACTTTGGTTTAGTGCGATGTGGGCTGAGAGAAAACTCCCACTGAGTTCTGTTTGTGTGCTTTGGTGAGCTAGACGTAACCTCTGCTGGATCCCCTTTGTTACAAATCATTACAGACAGCAACGGCCAATTACATCAATGTCCTGCCAAGTACGGGGTCAGAATTACAACAAGGTCTGGGACGGCTCTGACTCCCAACATTTATCAGAATGTCTGCGTGCCCGCCCTAACCTGCGAGGCCAACTCAGGGTTCTGAGACAGCGACTGCATCATGCTGCGCATGTAGGGAGCAGACAGCATGTTCTGCATCAGCTGGGGGTTCTCGGAGATCTGCTGCATCAGACTCTGCATGCCTGGACTGCTGAACATACCTTGGGGGCACAGAGAAACAGGAATGACTTGTGTGGCATGTGAGATGGTACAGGTCGACCGAATGACTGGACTGGAATTAATGACCTCCCTCCCGTTACCTACCATTTCCCAACGTGGCAGCATTGATGCCCAGAGGATTGGAGACACTGGGGTTGGTGCCAGGGGCGGTTCCAGTGCCTCCTGTGGTGCCCCCTCCACTCTCAGAGGGGTTGGTGGAATTGGGGGGGCCCCAGGGGTTGGGAAGAGGCTCCCGGTTCTCTGTCCTCGACGGCTGGGCGCCAGCGTCAGAATTCCCTCCCAGGGCTGAGAATGGGTTGTTACCAAACTACGGAGAAAGAGATATTGAGACTTACTCTTTATTTAAAGTTATTTAATGCTGCATATATTTCCAATAGTCAAAATATATATGAACACAAATGTGCAATAAAAGTTAACATTACTGCAGGGTAGAGTTAGAGGTTTGCAATAGACTAATCTGTAGCTCCGTAATTGTTTAACTTGTTTAACTTTGCGTCATGTTAATCCAGTGTAGTTGAAAATGTGGATGTCCCAAGTTATCTCGTATTTTAGTGTTCACCGGAATGCACATAACACAGTGTCTCCAGGTTGTAATGTTTCAAACACAGTATTCATTTTTCCTGAAGACTGCTTTACATTCCTTTCAGTTCAAAGAGTTTGTAAACACACAATACTGTGCCAGTTAGTACTGAAATTTCCCACAGGCCTTTAGTACAGTAGCTACCTGTTCTCTGGCAGCGCTGAACATGGGTTCCTGGATATCTGTGTACATCCTGCGCAGGGCATTGTAGCCCCCAGGAATACTCTCAAGGTTGCTCAGAGCACGGTCCTGATTGCGCATCATTTCCTGCATCATGGCTGGGTTTCTGGCGAGCTCCATAGTCTTGGGGGATGCAAAGGTTCGATAAGAGATTCATTTGGTACACCGGATATTTCAAAAGCACTGAAATCAGTTCAGGAAATATATCAAAAAGCAAAAGAGGAAGGTATTCATTCCACCTCTTCACACTTTTCCTCACCTGTCTCATCAGCTCGGGGTTGTTGAGCATGTGGGAGATTTCTGGGTTTCGCTCCATCAACTGCTGCATTTGAGGATTGGCCACGATCATCTGCCTCATCAGGTCAGGGTTGGACACCATGTTCTGCACCAGTGGATTCTCCATGATCTGAGAGAGCATCTCGGGATTGGACATCAGCTGTCTCTGCATCTGCTGCTGCAGCTCCATGAAGTTGGAGGAGCCCATTCCCAAACCAGCCAGGTTGGACAGGTCTCCAAAACCAGCTGGGAAGAGGGATTGTGGGTGTCAAAGATGATGCAAAAGCTGTTCGGTGCAGACTTCAGTGCAACCATGCTTAGTATAATGGATGGGCAAATACCAACACAGATTCCTGTCCTTTAAGTACTAAGAACACGATGGTCTCATAACTTAGTCTATGGTCATTCATTAGAACACAACAACTGAAATATAATCCATTTTTCACAATTGAGTGATCTATCATAAATGAAAAGCAACTTGAGTTTTTTTTGTTTTTGTTTTTTTCTTAAACATTTAGAAGCATCAGCAAAATAAAACAACTAAAAATGGGAGCTGTTGTTGATTAATATCCCATAAGATTGATATGGTTCTTTTATAAGTTTTTTGGATAAGGAATATTCCCCAAAGCCTTGACCAACACCCGAACAAGTGTCAGCTCATCTTTAATGCATGGTCTGTAGGTGTTTACAGTGATGTACAGGTGAACTCACACAGTATGTTGGGCGTGGGTGGCGGGGCAGGGCCCGTGGATCCTGCTGTTGTGGAAGGGTTTGCCGCCGGGCTGGGGGTGGAAGTGTTGCCCGCCTGACTGGCAGACGAGCTTGAAGACGAAGAGCTAGCACCATCTCCTGTCCTACAGACACAATGTTTAGGTTACTTAGAATAGAATATTGTAATCATAATTGTTACTGTACAAGTACAACGAAAATAAGTTTGCAGCTTCCGTACTCGATGTTATGAAAAAAGAACAAAAAAAACAAAACCCCAGCAGATTGATATAAATAGTAGCAAATAACAAGATAAATAAGATAAAATAGCTTAACATTAGCAATAAGGTAACAAACAGTATAAACAGTGTCTGGCAGTAGTAATTTGTGCTACAGCTTAGATGTGCAAAGCAGCAATTAAAACCAGTTGAGCATAGGAATGTACATGTAGAGTCTTCATAAAAACACAATGTGGATGATGTATTAATCCCTGACAACTGCAGTTATTAACACAATATTCAGACAGTAACAATGAATAAAGAAGAGTGGTCATGTGTGCAAAGCAGCAACAAAACCAGTTCAGCACGGGAATGTAGATATAGAATTTTCATAAAAACACAATGTGGATGATGTATTAAACCCTGACAACTGTGGTTATTAACAGAATATTCAGACAGTAACACAAAATGAAGGAGAGTGGACCCCTGTGTAACTGTATAGCTAATTTGGTGCATAGTGCAGTATGTGTGTGCATGTGAAGATCAATTCTCACATAATGTGGCTGGACAACCAAGGTTCACAGAACATTTGGAATAAAATAAATAACATGTAAATGGAATGGAATGTAAAATAATAACTAAAACTTAAGACACCATGTTGACTTTGCCAACAACAGCAAGTTTGGGCCGCTGTAATGTGTATTGCTTTACTTGTGTGCTGTCTTTATTACGAGGTGAACTGTCAGGCCATCCTTAATGCCATGCTGGTTGAGGCTGTCGCCGTCCTTCAAAATCTTCCCGGCAAAAATCAGAACCAACTGATCCTGTTTGGCCTTGAATCGCCTTGAGATCTCCTCCTTAAACTAACAGAGCAGGACAAAGAATTAGCACAAAGATACAACAGAGAATGAACATTTAGACAACTCAAGCAGCCAAAAAGAAAAATGGTGAGAGTAAGGCTCAAAGAAATCACCTGACCTTAACAGCACACTCTAATCCTAATCAAGTCGATCTACTTTACCACACAATTGTAAATCCACTAAGTCACCAACTATAGTCATTGAGCAAAGCTTTATTCATGCTAAAATACTGTCGTTACAATCTGAAACCATTTCAACTGAACTATAAACATTGTCTTCTTTTTTTGTGACCGATAACGGTAAAACACTCCATGAATAAAAATAATTAAAAATTCTACAGAACAAAATGTTATTAATTTAACAAATGACTTAATCTCTAACTCTGATAAGAAAAATATTGACAATGCAGTTTACGGCCTTTCATCTGTATTCAACACACACACACACACACACACACACACACACACACACACACACACACACACACAATTTGCACAATATATTGTAATAACACTGTAATAAGTTAGACCAATACATTAGACTCATGTACAAAATAAATTCCTAGTCTTCATTCATATTCTATATTCATACAGTAAATACTTGCATCCTCATTGCCACCTCATCCCTGTCATAGCTTCTTTTTTGTAATTTATCTTTATCTGGTGGATAGAGCACTTGTATTCTGTATTTAACTTGTGTATTCTGTATTTAACTTGTGTATTCTGTATTTAACTTAATGTTTTTTTAGATTGTTAGGCATTCTTTTTTTTAATGCTACGCCGCTGGCTGCATTACAAGGGACCAACTATAACCAAGATATTTAAATTGTATATGAAAATGAACTTGGCCCATACATAGATTCTGATATAAGCAAATAGGACTTTAAACACGTCTGGGGAAAAATGTCTATTAGGTACTCAGATGAAGAATTCAAAAAGGGTGACACATTTAAATGTATGCCACACAGGTAAGACTAAACCTCCAGATGTTACTGAGAAGAAAGAACACCAATGGGTTACATAATGCCATAAGAACAGGAGAAAAAGCGCCCTTACTTAGGGTTGTCATCATGAATTGTGAATTTTTTGTTGACACTTGACATACAAATAATTTCAATTAACAATTTACTTTGTCTGTTAACATTGTGTGCCCTGCAATGGTGTAATAACAATCATTTTAGTGTAATAATAAAAGTGCACCTATTACAGAAGAGCATCTTCTGACATTTTACGTATTTTGAATGCCAATATTACCCCCACGCGACTGACGAAAACGAGGAAAACCTCTGACAGTTGTTGGTAAGACACATGTGACTGGAATATAACGATTTTACAAAAAGAACGCCGTCTGATCAAATAATCGCGATCAGGCGATTCGATGTGTGGCAGCCCAGGAGTAAACACTGGGGTTTGTTTATTCCCTGCTAAGCTGTGAGACTCAATGGCATTTCTGAGAGAATGTTCTGGAGGAAAAAAACACATCCAACTTTCAAGCATCGCGTTCTTTAGTCAAAATAGCCTCTAAGGCGATACGCAACATTAGTGACACGGTTAGTAGCTGGGGAATGAGAATAGTGGAAGTAAGGCATCATTTTTACACACAAGACAATATTATCACACCCTGTAAGCCCATTTAGCTAGATAATGCTAACGGGCTAGCCTGTGAGTAATGCCATTTACATTGCCCCCATTCATATTTCGATCGTTATAGAGAAAACTAGATAGTGTTCATCCCCCGCGATGACACTCATATTAATCTTTTGGACTCAATATCATGCTGGATGTGAGGCGGGACAGCGGTGTGACACATGCTAATCATGCTAACTAGCTCCGATGCTAGGCCAGGCTAGCACAAAAAGTGGGCAGGGGCATGACGTTCCGGCGCCGGCCAGAAGGAAACAAACCTGGGTGACAGAAGCATCTTCCGAGATGGCGATCTCCTCCTTATCTTTCGGGGTTTTGACTGTGACCTTAATGATTGTTCCCTCCGGGGCGGCGGTTTCGATATTGTTGTTGTTATTAGCAGGATCCGCGGCGCCGTTGTCAGCCATCTTTGCTCCTCCGATGGAGAACAGCTTGGATCTGGCGTCAGCTTCCGGGTCACAGGAGGTCACAATTCTTTCGCGAGAGAGAGCCTCGACAAGGATTCTGACGTCAGCTTCCGGGTTACGGAAGGTCACGGTTCTTTCGAGAACGAGCTTCGGGATTTCACACACACGCCTATTATTATTATTATTATTATTATTATTATTATTATTATTATTATGATTATTATGATGATGATTATTATTATTATTATTATTATTATTATTATTATTATTATTATTATTATTATTATTATTATTAATAATAATAATATTCTTCTTCTTCTTCTTCTTCTTCTTCTTCTTCTTCTTCTTCTTCTTGATGATGTTGTTATCATTGTTGTTATTATTGTGTTGTATTTGTCGATGATACTTTGCATTTAATTGAAAGTAACTACGCTGTATATTTCCTGATATGTTTATTAATTATTTTTATGTCGTATGAACTGTGTCATTTTTTTTTCGTTTTGTGTGTATACTCTTGACCCGCTTCAAGTTTCTCACCAAGCTGCTGTACTCCTGAATCTCCCTTGTCAGACATATTGAATAGACATTGGGGCAAGAGAATGTCTAGTGATTAAAATTGCCCATCACCTACAGTTTATGATGACAAAAGCAGAATATGAATTGAAATTGCATACCTACATGGGTTTTTTTTCTTTCTTGTTTTTGTGGAGTGAACAATTTTAAATTGAAACGTGAGTTGAATTCTATAATGTGATTGTCAAACTTGCTGGGATAAAAGGGAAAGAAAACAGAGCCGAAATATGCTCTTCCCATGCAGTAAACATGACTGAAAATGAACAGTATTAAATGAGTGTTTATTTCTGTCACTATAACTGAAAGACAGTCGCTTCCCTTAAAATTATCATCACATCTTGCTCAGAGAAACAGGCATCCTGTTGCAATTGATAGCATTTAATTTTCAGAAACCTGATCACAAACACTGATTGCTAGATTCAAATTAAATGGCATTACCAGTTTTGATCAAATTATTTGGTGAAATGACACAGCATCTGTGACCCGTGATGAAAGGAATGGCATTTGAGTTGACCTTCTCTTTATAATTATTTACTTTTTGCAAGAGTGTGTTTTCCTTTTTCTGGGTGTCTGTGTGTTTGTGTGCATTTGTGTGTGTGTGTGTGCGTGTGTGCGTGTGCGTATACATGTGTGTGTGTGTGTGTGGGGGGGGGGGGGGGGTGTTATATGTGAATGTGCTTCTGTATTCATGTGTGCATGAAATAAATACAAGGTTAATATACCCTTTTTCGTGATAAGCTGTAACCCAGATTTCAATAAAAGTAATACATGCAATGTAAAGAGTGATATACTACTGATGCATACGTTCCTCTCAGAGAGAAGAGCAACCAGTGCAGTGTCCTCTCTCTATAGCCCTGCTATACAACTATGTGACAGCCCTCAAAGAAAAGTGTCTATTTCAGCATGTTGCATTGACACCAGCAGTAATGCATACCTATGCATGTCCCGTTCTAGAGCACGCCACTCGCAAACAAACAAAAACAAACACACACAAAAAAAATAGATGAAAGCTGCCCTCCCCAAAGCCCACCTATGTTCCCCCTCCTAAACCCACACAGCAACACATCCCACCTAAATGGCACCAGGTTAAATGCCGCACGCCTCTCATTCAAGTGCAGGAAGACAGACTGCTACAAAGGTTTTTGCTGTCATCATCAGAAAAAAAGGTGGTGGGGGTGACTTTTTGGATTCTGGCCAAGTGGAGTTCTCTCACTCCATCACAGTCACCAGCATCTGAACCTCACTTTCTTCTGTCCCTCTCTTCCTTTACCTCAGAGAGGTGGGCTGTAAAGAGGGTGAACTCCCCAAGGAAACAAGGTAAGGGCATCGCTTTTCGCTGTCTGGTGTGTGTGTGTGTGTGTGTGTGTGTGTGTGTGTGTGTGTGTGTGTGTGTGTGTGTGTGTGTGTGTGTGTGTCCAAGAATGTATTTTAATGGCAGAACTTTAAAAAAAAGAAACCTTGACACCATGAATTTCCTGCCTGGCCAGCATCATTACCGTAGAACATTCATCGGAGTGCCATTAGAATATGAGCCGTGAAAAGCCACGATATAAAGAACAGCTTTTTACTGTACACCCCACAGTCTGCAGTCACCAAGTGGTGGTGAGTCAGGATGAAGAGTAGCATGGGTGACGAAAAGTTTGTAGACACATTTATTCTTTATCATTTTTAACACGCTTTAGTTACAGCTTATGATGTAATTTAAGCTGTTCATTCATGGAATAGTTTAAAGCGGTCATACTCATAGGACATGCTATTTGGATTTTGCAAGGATGGTTTTGGTGTTTTTTGATTTCCTCTAATTGTATTTGGCTGATTGTCTACTGTTGAGTATTTGTTTTAAAAATAGTTTTAATTTCTTTCAATAAATTTAAACTTATAGCTCTGATGCATTTCCTATGATTGATAAGATGATGATTGATGAATAATCCCTATTGTCATAATTGTGTAGTTTGATATTGTACTTGCATAATACAGGAGGTTACAGCATTGATGAAGAACATGGTATTCAGTCTCAAGTAGAGTCAATATAAAATATATATATAGAACCTATGAATGTAACCAATGTGCTTGTGTGGGTGTGTTGCATTTGATTTGCCATCGTTTGTAAGCACGATCTTTAAGGCATGATTTTAAGGCTTTTCTATCTGTCCTGTCTCTCCTTGTCTCGCCCAGTGATAGGTGCTCTGCAGCAGGCCTGTTATCTCAGCTCAGGATGTACAGCTTCATGGGAGGAGGCCTCTTCTGTGCCTTTGTCGGCAACATTCTCCTGGTGGTCTCCACCGCCACCGACTACTGGATGCAATACCGTCTCTCTGGCAGCTACGCCCACCAAGGCCTGTGGAGGTACTGCATGTCCAACAAGTGCTACATGCAGACAGACAGCATAGGTAAAGCACCCGAATTCCATGATGATGTGTTAATGCAAAACACCTTGATTGTCTTATGTAGCAGGTGACGGTTGGTTCTACTTGAGGCCTGCTGTAAAATGCTTTGTCTGAAATGAGTAGCTGATTCACAAAATGCAATCTACTGAAATGATCCTTCTATAAAAGGACATCAATTATTCCGCTGGTTGTGGGTATCATGGTCTCCCAAGTCTCTTTAAGCAACAAATGATTAATATTCAACAACAGTTGGGGATTTTTTCATCCAATGTTGCTTGTTGAATTTCTCCTAATCGGTTAAGTGGAAATAATGTATTTCTGCAGCAAGAACTTATTTCTTCATCTCAAGTCGGTATTTAACCAAACAACAGCACCGTGTTAATGTTGCCCCCTCCCCCCCAGCCTACTGGAACGCCACCCGGGCTTTTATGATCCTGTCAGGGATGGCGTGCTTCGCGGGCATCATCGCGGGCATCATGTCCTTTGCCCATTTCTCCTCCTTTGAGAGATTCAACCGTTCTTTCGTTGCTGGGATCATGTTCTTTGTCTCCAGTGAGTTCTTCCCACGCATGTCACACAAATACACGGATATACACCAATGTACAATACATGGACTTGAAAATAACTTCCTGTCTCCAAACCAGCGTTCTTTGTCCTGCTGGCCATGGCCATCTACACGGGTGTGACAGTGAACTTCCTGGGAAGGCGTTTTGGTGACTGGCGCTTCTCCTGGTCCTACATACTAGGCTGGGTTGCTCTCCTCAAGACCTTTTTTGCAGGTAACAAGGGACAAAGTTGTTGAAAAGACCTTGACCTTGTTCACAGTAAAATAAAATACTCCATTTCAAGCCATTTTTCTTTTCACCCAACCAAATAAATGCATCTTGTGCACATGTTATTGCACAGAAAATACTGAATAACATTGTATGTGTGTGTGTGTGTGTGTGTGTGTGTGTTCCAGGTATATTTTACATGTGTGCCTACAGAATGCATGAATGCAGGAGAGGTGCCGGCCCACGCTAAAGGACGAGCAGCAGCCACAGCAAATCTGTTCAAAGGTGAAGAAATCTATTTTTAATGGCAGCAGATCTACACAAACCTGTGATCCTCCACCCGAGAACTGACATGTGAAGCTGCATCTGGAGCTACAGAACAGCAGGAGGGAATGACCATGAAGGCCTATGTCAGGATTTCAAGGAAAGCACAGAGAAAGAAAACACATTTTATACTTCTAGCCTCCTACCATCATCTTAACGCCTTGGTGAGACGAGTTTGCATCGTTTGGGTAATGTGTAGGAAAAGAGGATAACACTTTAGGTTGGCACAATCTGAAGCTATCTTTCAATAAAGTTCCTCCTCACACACATTTTGCCTCCATTTCTTTGACGTTACAATTAAACTGACCAGCAGGGGGCAGCACTTGATTTGCACATAATATACTAGGCAAGTTCTAGGATAATTCTCTGTGGCAATATCCACTCAAATACATATTGAATTTTTAAATAAATCTATCGATATAAAGTATCACCCATAACTAAACCCTTTATCTGTACCATGGAAAAACCTCAAAATCCATGATTTATGTGTGTGTCTGTGTGTGTGTGTGTGTGTGTGTGTGTGTGTGTGTGTGTGTGTGTGTGTGTGTGTGTGTGTGTGTGTGTGTGTGTGTGTGTGTGTGTGTGTGTGTGTGCGCGTGCTTTTTTAATTGTGGAGGAGAGCAGAGCCTCCTTATAGAGACTAGGAGGACGAGGGGATCTGGGATTGGGGTGTCAGACCTCAGCTGTTGCCATCAGCTGAGAGGAAGAGTAAAGTAGCATTCCAAGTACAGAAATGACTGCTTGGTTTGGGCCTTGATGCAGAAACAATGAGAGAAATGTAAACAGCCACTAAACACATCTCTTAATCTAAGTTTCCGTACTTGGTCCATGAGGCGAGAGATGAACAAATCAGTAAGAATCGATGACGATATTGTTTAAAAGTTTTCAACACAAATACTGATTGACCTGCGTAGGAGCTGCTAAAAGATTTTTTTTCTTTTATAGTGGAAATACCATTTATCCACCCGCTATTATTAGCACTGCTTCAAATTAGTTTGGGGTTGCCAGGTTTGTACCACAATTACTCACATCAGAACATTATCGTTAACTAAACTCAGATGACTGAACTGGCAACCCTACTCTACATTTAAAACAACAAAAACCTTGTTTTTTATTTTTACTTGCAAAAAAATGTAGCAAGATGTGTTGCTTAAATCACGCAGCTTTTGAGAAGTTGGAAGGTGTACAGTATTTCTCTAATTTCACAGGAGTTGGGCTCGTTGATTCCCCCCTGCAGTCTTGCATTGAGCTAACACAGTTGCAGCCTGTCCCTATCTCAGTTCTGGACAAACAAAGATGAAAAAGGCATTGACCTTTTGTGAATTTCCCGCAAAAAGTATCTCTGGAGTATCCCTATACATCTGTATCTCTCTCCCAGTAAAAGATTCTATAATTTGCCTGGGTTGAATCGGATGGGGCAAACATGTATCAAAGGCAGGTTATTACACACGTATTAGAAAATTATATGAATAAAAAATATTTTATTAAGGTGTTTTGAGTTATAAGAAGTTACAGAGTAACCCTGAGTTGCGCTCACAGTTTAACAGGTTTATAAATGACAACTCATGAAGGCCAAGTCTGCAGCAGGAATGCAAGGTCAGAAGCCTCGCTCCGAGGTGTCTATACCGGACACGCCGGGTCCTTTTACTGAGTGCGTTCAACATGTCGTCGGTGTTAGTGAAAACACCCGCTGGGTTTTTTGGGGTTTCTGACCTTTCTGAAATGTGAGACATTTTGCCCGATCTGTCCTGTTTTGTAGACCTACAATTACTTCCACTTCAAACACCCGGGTCCCATCTTTCCAGACACAAGAGGATTCCCTCTCTCAGGCAGATGTTCACACAGGTGTGTGTGCACCTTGGAACGCATGGAAGCGCTGATGTGACGGACACACACATACACACAGACACACAGACACACACACACACACACACACACACGCACGCACGCACGCACGCACGCACGCACGCACGCACGTACGCACACACACACACACACACACACACACACACACACATACACATACACACATAGGAAATACATTAAATGTATTTGCTATTAAATAAAATTAAAATTACAAGTAGTAGTTGCAGTATTTTAAGCTTGGGATAAATTATATTATTGGATTGTTAATTTAAACAAAAAAGAGACTTGAGTAAAATAAATGTATTGAATAAAGTGGCTTTCCAATCAAAGTCTCTTTATTAGGAAAATAATGTACGTATTTGACTGTTATCATATTTCTTTTATATTTTATAGGCTTTTTTTAAAGGAAAGTAACATTGGGTCTTAACACTTCTGGCACATATCGTGACGGTGAAGGTTTTTGTGTACTTAGAAGACTTACAAATCTATACTGTCATCTGATTAAGTAGTAGATTGCAGTAATTGCGTTCATAAAAAATACACTCCTTCTTGTCATCTGTTTACTTTACACATACACAGGCAACGAATGTGATGGGATCCATCTGTGTGTGTGTGTGTGTGTGTGTGTGTGTGTGTGTGTGTGTGTATGCGTGTGTGTGTGTCTTTGTGTGTGTGTGTGTGTGTGTGTGTTTGTGTGTGGGTGTGTGTGTGTGTGTGTTTGTGTGTGTGTGTGTGTGTGTGTTCTACCAATCGAAGGCGAGAGGTGTTGCTCTGAGTTTTGGCTGACACAGCACAACCTTGTACAAACTGCCCTCATCTCACCCCCCCCCCCCACACACACACACACACACACACATACACACACACACACACACACACACACACACACACATACCCACACCCCTGATCCCCGACTGCTATGCCAAAATCCTCCGATATCGAATACCTGTGTCTGAGCCTCACCAAAAACAGCAGCACACTATAACCGTCTTTCACAGATATAGATCTATTTTCTGATAGTTTTCATGTTTTCATGACGTGAAGTAACTGTAAACACAATTCAAATTGATAATTACTTTTTAAAGAGATGACCGTGACACAAGGTTTGTTTTTGAAAGACTTTATTTTGCCACAAAAACACTGTCGTTTTGCATTAAGTGCACACAATACACGAAACGAAGGATAATAAAACATTGCACAGGTAATAAAGGAGAATAATGGTATATAAATTACACATTCATAAATAAAGTCTACACATGAGTGATATGCAGTGATTGTTTTTACTTTGAGAATACATGGATTTCTGACGAGGGTTTCAGTTTCGGATGCTTTTGCAGTACAGCTGAGAAAAAATATATAATAATTGTTCAACAAAAAGTGTTTGTTATCATTAGAGAACTGACTTCCCTGACTGACTTTCCTAAAGGGCATTGTTGATTATCTCTGTTTATTTGTTCTGCTTTTAGGCCACAATGCCAAAAGCTTTTGTTTAGACTTATCATTTTCTCAAACATTTTTTGAGACTGTCAATGCAGCTGGATTTCAAACCAGACGTGGACAGACATGGACATAACATTTATATCAAAATGTCTAGCAAAAAAAGAACAAAAAACTGAAATTATTTTGGCTTTGGTCAATTTCCACTGCTTCCGCTGCATGACTAATTCGATTGTACCAGCAGCTTATCCCTATAAGGACACGTCTCGGGCCCGCTGCATGGGAAAAACTGCCAACGCACCAGGTTGACCATCAGGGTGACTCTCAATAGATATCGGGGTTGAAGGTGTATGTCAATATGCTGGAAAATGGGCACGCACCGAATGCAGGTAATACAACTGTAATGACTGTAGATTATACGGATGGGGGGGTCTCATAAAAGGATTTGCCTTAAACACTTTCAAGCTCCACCGGTTAAAGTCCAGCTGAAATATTTGTGAGGTAAAGTGTAAGAAAACGGCAGAGTGTTTGAACAGGGGCCACTGCAAAAGAAAACTGTTCTCAATTGCCCATTTTCCCTGTTTAAAAAAAAGGTATCTAACAGAGTAAAATGTACTGAAAATATATTTTCCATTGGTCTTTGTCATTCTTGTAGCAGAGATAGGTCTGCATCCTTACTGGGAGAGGTTGACAAACTCTTCCTGGGATAGTCAGCATACATTTTCAATTATAGCAAAGAATATTGTCAACCGCCCTCCATCACCCTAACCATCACACTACCCTTCCTACATTGTAGTCCGTGGCTAACCCATAATGCATCTCACCCTGACGTACTCCTCTTTTGAACACCTTCTGCCTTCGCTGCCTGTGGACTGGAAGCAGAGGTTCAGTAGATCACAGGGCTAATGCGCCAACACTGATCTATTATATCTTCTCTACAACACTGCACATTGCTTGTCCATCCAGACCCCCCTCTATTCCCTCTTCATGCCTATTCCTTATCTGGCTGCGATCTTGCTACTTGATCTGCAACTTTAAGATCAAGTAGAAAATGTTAGACAGTAAAACTCGGGGCCGGGCGCTTTTGGGATGCAATTAAAGTGAAGTGGTCATAAGGCACTGTGCATTGTGTGAGCATTTTCTGGGAAGAAAACTCAAAGGCCATTATGTGGCAGGCATAAATGAAGACACCATAAGTCCTGGTGTTAACAGAAAAATGCACATAGAGGATAGGAGAAAACATCTGTCGAGTCAAGATACCAGAAGGAATACAAGAGAGCACCTGTACAAGCTCGACAATTAACCTGTGATTTGCTGCAATTGTGGAGCAATTAAACACTGTCAGCAATAACACCAAACAATCTACTGTGAGTAAGTGGTTAACACGTTGTGGCTGCAAATTCCACCCTGGCTTCCAACAGATGTTTGTGAAATCATGCAGTATGTGAAATTTTAGTGCCGTACTGAAACACCCTTCGGAGCGGCTGAATTTGCAGAAGAAGGTAATTATACACATAAGCATGAAATAAGATAAGAAGTAAAATACAACAGCAACAAAAAATGAACATCCTCAGAACATGTTTGTAACATAGTGTACACAAAACTAATTAAGACGACTTCACACAAATACTATTTTCTTTCAGAGGCCAAAACAGCACTGTTTCTTTAAGGCTTGTGACCCCTAAATGCTTCTCCATTTTTACTGTTATGACACAATGATATAGAGTTAATGGGAAAGCAGGAAGGTCAACCTTAACGCTTTTATCATTGTTCGTAGACAAAAGGAAAGCTATTGATTATTTCCAGCAACGGTTACTTCATCGTTACATCTGTGGAAAAAAAACAGACTCTGCATATTTATTTTTGATAAAGAAAGATAACTGGTGTGGTGGCAATTTCAATTATTTTACATCATTGTCAATTGTTAAAAAAAATGCAACCTCCGCCACCGGCGTAAAGACTTGGTCGGAAATATTCATTTTGACACTCTCACTTTAAAGCATTCACCTTGCGAGTGGAATTTGTCTCAACAGTTCAGATGACGCTTCATAATGTGCCTTTCTGATCTCCTGCGGTAAATAGTGGTCTTGTAAATCGCTCCAACCTAAAAATGAGACCAAATGTGTCCTCCTTGAAGCACCTATCGATTTTGTCCCTACTCCCAACTAACTTCCAGTGTAAGATTCTACGTGTTTGAAATGTGTTCTGCCATAAACTACTCCTTTGTATGCATGTGTTTTCTCTGTGAGCGTGGGAATTAAGACGAGATAAGATAAGATAACACTTTGTTAATCCCCGGGGGGGGGGGGGGGGGAATCAGTCAACTGAAAGCAACGCCCCTGGGGTTGGCTTCCAACATATTGGACTACAGGACTGAAACTACAAAACTATAAATTCAGGTTGACTTGGGAACATATGAAAGGAATGAATGACTGCTCTATTCATCTACTTTTCATCGCGCTGTCATGTGACGATGTCTCGCCAGATGTTCAACTGAGGATTTTGGGATGTGGCCTATGGAGTAGCTACGTCCTGAGATGCTCGGCAATGTACTGGAGTTATCAAGTAGACGTGTATCATTGGCACCATGAATGTATTCTGGAAGTGTTCTCTTTCTTCTAAAATGGTTAAAACAAGGAAGGAAAGAAATATTTGGTGGGTCGTAACATGCGTAGCTCCCAGAGCGTAGTAAGGCCTAAAGGCAGAGAGATATAAGTTTCTTAGCTTAATTTGGTGGCTTAAGCAGCCGATACAGTGGGCGACAGGGTATTCTAACGCTGTGGGACTGGTGATGCGATTCTCCTCCGTGCTCCTCCTTAAAATGGCGACCTCGGCGGGAACGAGTGTCTCCCGTTTTCGCCTCTCACTTGCGTCGGCGGCGGTGGTGGTGGTGGTGGTGGCTGTGCATGTCTTCGACCGTCACCCGGCCCCACACCCCGATCACAAACGTCTCGATCTCGCACTCGTTCTCCCCGCGGGCGATGCGGAAGTAGCCGCTCTCTCCCCACTTCTTCCCCCAGGAGTTGGCAGCGATCTGGAGAGAGAAAGCGAGCGGATGACTCGCATCGGTTTCCCCAAGATGAAGACATTTGGGATGTACATGGATAAGGGACATGTCTGTACTGTTTATGACCACGAACATACAACTTACCCAATATTTTCTTAGCGACCCATTGAAGTCTCTCTCCTCTCCCCATCTGTGGTACATAAGTAGAGAAGGTTGATATTAAAATATTTTTCATCCAATAAACAAACAATACCAGGGGCTGTGCCTTTAAATGTCGACCCTCCAGGAATGTGTTCACCTAGGATATGTTTGGCATTGCTGATAGGAAAAGGGAGGAAGAGCTCTAGGTGGTGCGAACCCCAAAAAAAACGTTCATCTTTAACAACATCCTGAAAACACAACGTTATTTATGGCGGTTTCACAGGGCATAAGTCACAGAAAGTGGTTTCTAACACACAATCACCTATACACACCTACACACACACACAGCTCTAAGGGACTCCAAACGACAGAGCATGGAATTCCCCCTTTCCGCCGCTCTCTGCTACTTCCTTAGTCCAGGCGAGAAACAGGAAGGAGAGGGATGGTCAGTGAGGAAGTGGAACCTGCCTCATTCCTGGCGTCTTAGCGTCCGCGTAGCACTGAGACAAAAAACACCCATACAAACATACAAAAACAGGGGCCTAAAGAGGCTGTTTCTGTGGTCCTCGAGCCACAGATAGACTGTCCGGTTGTGACCCTTTCTAAATGTCCAACCTGGATCGGACCTGGACCCCTTCCCTGGAGGCGTCTACCTGCGGCACTGTGCACCAATAAATAGACTCTCCTACTGTTTAACATTGCATAGTATAGAAATACAATAAGTTGTGATTTGTCATATTATATTAATAATGATGCCCACTCGGCATCCACTGCAGCCTGAGTCATCTTGGAAGGGGGATTTCTCCTTCGGTGGCGCCTTCTCAAGGTTTCTTCCTTTTTTTTCCCAAAGGGTTTTCTGGGAGTTTTTCCTTGTCCAGAAGAGGGTTCAGATAAGGGGAGGCCATTGGTTTCTGCGTGAAATGTGTGTTTGTTAAGCCCTTTGAGACTGTATTGTGATTAAGAGCTATATAAATAAACTTGACTTGACCTGACACACACATGGATAAATGTGACAACACACACATCTAGACTATAATTTAGAGTCCTGTCTCTACCCAGCAGGCATTGCTCTCAGGAAACTTTGGCCTGAGACCAAAACGGCAATGCATTTCGGACTAAGGTGGCAGCTGCCAACTTCTAATGTGGCTTGCATTCTGCTTATCCTGATAAAAAAAAAAAGTAAGCCTATTTCCATCCTGTTTGTTCACTCCAGACCTCTAGTTTCACAAGACATCTTTTTGTTATTTGTTATCTTTTATAAGGAGAAGAAATGCTGGGAAAAGAACAGCGGCCAACACAGTAGCTTGCAACCACAACATTGGCTGTGAACACCTACCTTCAACCTTTGATAAGCATGTCTCTATATTAGCCCAGTATTTTGCTTGGTAGAATTAGACATCACATCCACCCTGAGCAGGCAAATAAAATCAGCTGTGTAAACATTAGAAGTCATTTACAACCTAAAATAGAATAGGCTCTGATGGGTTTGAAGCACATTTTCCATTAGGTATTGGTGTGTGTGTGTATGCGTATGCCTGTCCATGTGCCTGTGTATGTGTGTGTGTGTGTGTGTGTGTGTGCATGCGTGCGTGCGTGCGTGCGTGCGTGTGTGTCTACATGCTTGCCTCCCTGCATTAAAGCCAGACAGAATCAGACCACTGCTGATCTCTTATTTGTCCCCCAATCAGCTCTCTTGCTCCCTTGTGGACAATGATGGGCATACCACTGCCCCTGTGTACCCTGCCCTTCCAAATCGCCCCCTCGCTCCACCCCTGACCTCCTCTCATGGCTCCTGATCCCCCTCTCTCTGTGCAGTACAGTCAGGATCAGCGTGCCAGACAATACCCTTTCCACCACACTGGACCTCAATGCTGTTTCCACAAACTTTCCCAGGCCCCGAGCTTAAAGGAACGCACCGCAACGGGATTTGGCTTGTGTAAACACCGATGGCTGAGGCCGACAGGTCGGAGCTCAAACACCGAGCTTCCCCCTCTTTTCTGCCTTCCTCTCTCCACCCATACAGCTAGCCAGCCAGCCAGCCAGCCAACCATCTTCCCTTCCAACCAACCACCGATCCATCCATCCATCCCTCCATCTAGCCAGCCAGCCAGCCAGCCAGCCAGCCAGCCAGCCAGCCAGCCAGCCAGCCAGCCAGCCAGCCAGCCAGCTAGCCAGCTAGCCAGCTAGCCAGCAAGCCAACCATCCCTCTACCTATCCATCCATTCATCCTTCGGACCAGCCATACACCCAGCCAACCAGCCATACAGCCATCCAGGTCCCTACTCCTGCTGCACTCTAAACCATGTAGAAGTACCACAGTGAGAAGTATGGGGGTTGGGGGGCTGTTACCATACACCGTACATACAGTATCGGTGTCTTTAGCGGCTGCATCGTCCACAGTTATGTCATGATACAAAATGAGTATGATGGCTACAAATGCACATTTACACAAGGACATAAAACACAGACATTCCATAGAAGCATTTGTTATTATAACACGTGGTTGGTAAAGTAAGTACAGGTTGGGAACTGCAGACATATTTTTTGGCTGAAAAGGTTTACCATGGCATGCCATTTCATAAAAGACACAAATACACACATTGTGCATGCAACGTTTATGAAATGCAATGTTTATGAAGGGACAGGAAGAGCTTTGGACCCCCTATACACGAGTCGCATTTCTCTTGATCAGTGAGCAATCAGATAAAAGCAGAAAAAGCACCGCTATCATCTCTGTGCCGGGGGCGTCTTTTAAATTCCATTCACACTGTGAGACAGACATCGCCCCCAGCCACAACTTTTTATTGTCTAAGAAAATTATTGTCAAGGAGCAAAGCACCACAGATAAGAAAAACCAGACAGAAAGACAGACGTACACACAGACACACGCGGGGAAAGGCACACCCCAAAGCTTTGTAACTGAACCATTAGAAGAAAGCTCCGATTTTTTTCTCATTTCCAAAATTAGACTTACCAGTGAGCAATACCATGTTATCGCCTCAACACAAACACTAAAAAAAAACAGCTGGTGGACTGACAGCGCTGCCAGATAAATACCAATGAAAAGTGTGTTTATGACCGCCTTTCCTGGCCTCACGCTGCCTTCCAAACAGCACATAAAGACAAAGTCTGTAAAAAAAACAAAACAGCTACCTGTCGAAAACAAAAACCGAACTATTTGGACTTGGATGAGGTCTTACTGCCGTGTGACAATGCAGAGAACACAGACTGGGTAGCAAGGGAAGGGTAGCAAGGGAAGGGGGGGGGGGGTGCAGAGTGATGATTGGCGGGGCGGGGGGGCTGTGGGGTGTTTTCGGAGACGGGATGGGTGGAGGCAGGGGATCCAGGTGTGTGTCGTCTGCCCGCCCACATATTTGTGGTTGCTGCAGTCCATGGATGGGTTGGGGTGGCGGGTGGGCTTTGTCTGGGCAGATGGTGCAGTGGAGCCAAAGTGTGTCCTCGGTCATCCGTGGCATATAGTGCAGAGATCACACAGACTACCAAAAAATAGTAGCCCTGATCTAATAAATAGCTAAATCTCCCCCCCATAAACACCATGCATGTAAATAGTAATTTGCTGAGGATGAAACAGGGAGTCGTCCAGACATCGGTAAAGGAAGGCAGATGTGATTTAGATTTTTTTACCTCATAGACTTGAAAGGTTGAAAGGCAACTAACTGCACGACGGAGAGCAGTTGGTGTTACCACGGTGGCAACTGGAAAGGCATCAAAGCAAACAAGCCTCTAATCTAATCTCCTTTTAACATTAACCACAGACTAATTGAAGTGAAAATAAACATCTCATCAGCAAAACCCAAGCTAATGAGGCCAAAAGGAGCGTTAAAAAAAACAGAAACCACAGCATTATCTTACCCAATGATCCTGACTGAGTGTGTGCCATGCTTGCGGTACTGCGGGGGCTTGGTGAAGCTGACGTCCGTGTGCTTGTAGATCCCACTCTTGTACACAAAGAAGTCCTCGTGAACTTCCATAATAGCTGCAAGAACAAACAAGCAGAGGGAATTAATGGGCGGATGCGAGACACATAAAACACACAAACACACAATGTGACCGCGTCCATTTTGAAAGGTGAAACCGTCACGTGCGGCAACACATTGAAATCTTGGTCCAAGGCCGATTCATCTAAGAGCAATTTCCCTTTTTCACCGAGAAGGCAAATTACAATTCCCCCCCTGAGGAACGCACACCCACAACTTGGAGAGGGAAAGTGAAATGCTAAGAGCCAACTGTGTGTGTGTGTGTGTATGTGTGTGTGTGTGTGTGTGTGTGTGTGTGTGTGTGTGTGTGTGTGTGTGTGTGTGTGTGTGTGTTTGTGTGTGTGTGTGTGTGTGTGTGTTTGTGTTTATCATTTATTTTGTGTGTATTTCTCATTCCCAGTAGCAGTCTGAGACATCTGGCGTAGTCATTCTATGCTTTGTTGGCCTACCTGCACCGAATCTAGTATCGCCTCCTCTAGTATCGCCCACACTTTGATGACAGCAAGTCATACAGATATACAACCGCCTATCCTACCATGGCCTCCCCAATCACCTGATCTCAACATTATTGAACATTTCATCGTAAGTTCTGAGGCGAATGAATGTGAAGTAGATTTCTAGGGCTTTCATCCCTCAAACAACGGGAAGTCTTCCCCCTTGAAGAATGGTCCAATATCCCTCTAGACACAGTTCAGGACTTGTGTGACAGCATTCCTCTAGGGGTTGCAGCTGTTAGGTAATTGCATTCTTGACATTAATGTATTGCTATGTGTTCCCGTTATTCCCCCCCCCCCCCCCCCCCCCCCCCCCCCCGATACATAACTTAGTGTTTGGGAAAAAATTCAATAGGAAAACTTGACCAAAGAACCAAGAGGGGCTTCCTGTCCCTCTAAACAATAAAACTGGCACAGAATCATAGAAAATATCTCCTCGCATCCACTCCCACTATTCAAGTACACGTGACAAGCACTCAGAAGCGGAGACTATTTGCTTGTTAAGGTGGTTTGATCAGCTCAACCATGGAGATGATTTCTGACCAGGGTGACTCTGGGGTCAAAGCTAGAACTCAAGACAACGCCGTGCAAGATGACGGGGTCATGCATGAGCTCATCTGAGGTCAGTTTGCCGTCTCTGGGGCCGTGTGGAGCACATGGTTGAAATAACTGCATCGTAATGGCAGAGGGAAAAAATACCGGGAGGCTGTAAATATTTTTCTCCATGGTAAAAATTAAAAAAGGTGGTTTCAGACACCAACGCACCTTGAACAGGGCCGTTATCCATGATTTCCTTCATGATCTCCTTCTCCTAAAAATAGATGGATGAAAGAGGAAGAGCGTTATTGGCAGGGGAGGGAGATACGGGCAGAAGAAATATCATTTGACGACAGTAATATGGAGAGGATGAAAAGCTCTTAATGCTCAATTTATCGACTTCACAAGCCATCCGGAGACAGGAAACAACAGACTGTAATAATTTCAGAGGCATTTAGCCGTCGTTCACAATGATGGTTGAAGGCTGACACACCACATGCTGACTGCAGCCTGGCGGCCAGCTTTGAGGGGGATGAGACACGGAGACGGCTTATGGAAACCAAAAGTTTTTGCGATTGTTAAACGACACCTCTCCTAGATGGATCTACTCTAAAGAAGGATATAAAAACATATTTTCCTCTGGTGCCTTGCATTATCGCTGTAGAACCTTCAAGAACCACTTGCACTTTCAGGACTTAAAAATATATACAACTTTCAGATGACAGAATTTTATTGTTGGAGTTATTATTGGAGTTCATAAGCAGCCCTGCCATCAATAATTATTCAAAAGGGGGTACTATTATCAGCAGCCAGCCACAGCCCTGGGACATAATGACTAATATTATGATTGATGATATAGTATCAAGTTTCTGTAATTGGTGATGGATTTGTGAACACCAGATCACATAAAAATGGGTTATTAACATTGGGTTATATTATTCCATTATAGTCACTGTAATAACAACTCAAAAAGGCAAACAGGTTATTTGTATTAAGGGGAGGCAAAGTTTTAAATAGTTAAACAGTTGTACAGTTGTGGCTATTACTGTACAAAGGGGATTTTATTTGCAAATCAAGCTAATCAATCATAACACGATAGGTTCAAAAGTAAGTGACCGTGATTTCAATGATAATAAGACGGCCGGTCTCCGTATACGGCATCGGACCTCGCTGGCTTGATGTTCCTTGCCCTCCTTGATCTGAACTCGCCTTTCGTTAGGTTTCCACAATCATTCACAAAGGAGTCAGGTATGCGTGAATGAAGGTATGCAACGAAAACATAGCGAGACCGACACGTGAGAGAGATTATTGTCCACAATGGCTCATGGAATTCTTACCAATGTACAGCTGGCTTATTCCAGCCGTTGTACTTATTGAAGATTAAAGCGCGTGTGTGGGTTTATTAAACTACGCTGTGTGAATGAGTGTGTGTGCCCACGCGTTCCTGTTTTTTTACATCCATCCACCCATCCATTCATCCATCCAGCCAACTCCATCTATCCATCCATCCTCCCACCCACCCACCCACCCATCCAAACATCCACCCATCCATCCAGCCAAATATCCATCAATTGAACCACTCACCCATCCAAACATCCATCGATCCACCCAATCAATCAATCATCAATCTACCCACCCATCCAAACATCCATCCAGCCAGACATCCATGCATTCATCCTCTCACCCAGCCAGCCAGCCAACCACCCATCCATCCACTAAAAACGCTTGGGAGTATATGTGTGCTGTCCTTACGTTGGAGGAGAGCCTGTAGGGCGGTGTGGACTGGTAGATGTTGTTGTGGTAGTTGTGTGTGTTGGGGCAGCGCTGCGTGGCCTGCCTCTTGCCCCGGCCCACCGAGCGGCTCTGCATCATGCAGCGGCCCACCTCAGCAGGGGTCTGCTGCGGAGCCAGGAACGGGTAGCATTCCTCCGTCACCACCCTGAGAACAAAAGGATGGATAAGCAGAGTCTTCAAAGCGCTTCCTTCAGCATCAGGCCTCAAATGTTGATGTTGTAAGTAGTCGAATGCCTTCATACCCTCTCCGTCTCAGATACCACCAGGCCCCGTCGATGCGGCCCCCCGCACAGCCCCCCTGGTTGCGGGTGTCGCAGGAAATTAGGTTCTGCGGGGACAGCTGAGGGGTCATGTGACCCATGGACTGGATGGAGATTCGGTCTGACGCCACGGCTAGCGGTGAGGAAGACAGGAGTTTGGAAGTTTATGCAGTGAATAGAAAGTGATCATTTTCATTGCAGTATGTCGTGTGTGGTTGCGGAGGTCTAAGTATTTCTCGAGTATCTCAGGGAGAATAAGGAATAACTCCATATTTATATTTTGTTGAATATAAATCCATGTCCATCCATTTCTAATAACAGTACCAGTTCAAGCTTTTTTCCTCCTTATTCCTCTTATATTTTCTTTGCAGAGCCTACCTGCCGTTGAGAAGGCCCAGGAAGCAGCACAATTGCCCTGGTCCAGGGGCTCGTGGATCTTCCCCGGCCATTTATCCACTGCGTTGAAGGAACGAGGGATGGTGTCGCTCTGAGGGTCCATGTTCATCTGAGGGGACAAAGGAAGAAAGGGGAACAGAGATTGAGGGAGTGTCCATGTCGACCTGCATTTATCACGGACACACCGTCACTTAAACAGCCGAGTGACAATAAAGGTTCTGATTGGGAACAGTTATCAGCATATTGTTTGTTTGTATGATATGTATTTGTTCATGTGTAGGTTTGTTGTATATCTATCTATCATAACAGAAAATAAAGATGACAATAATGGCTCTAGTTTTGCGTACAGATGGTTTTGGGCTAACAAAAACTTGGCAAACAGTGTCACTGTCCTAGCAACACACTCGCTGAATATGTCGAGGAGCGCACCGTAATAGTTTGCCCGCACAGAACACAGAACACCTCAGAGCCGGTTTATGTGGCAAGTGTGGATCATAGGCCGATAACATAATTTGGCTAAGAAACTTTCCAGTAGAGAGAACTTATTTACAAGCGATTAGGACCATTTGGACCCTCACGCCGGATCTCTCACACTGTAGAAAAGACAGGAACCTTTGATCCTGGTCCACACACACAGCCCACTCCATTAAATCACGAGGCCTAGACCGTCGTGTTACGTCAGCCGTGGGAGATAGGAAGAGGAACAAATCTGATACCTAATATGGACACCGTCATCGCTGTGCACCCGACACTTAGACAGAAGTCGGTCTTAACGACGAGACGGGCATTCTGATGAGGTAATAAATTGTTCTCTAAACGATGTACGCGAGTGCATTCCTTAATTATCTATCAGGCTCCGTTTCTCCTTCAGCCGTCCTTATTAGTGCTGTGAACAGCCGGTTCGGCTCACCAGTTTGGATGTCTTCTTGCACTCTCAGATATGTGATTAAAAAGCACGTGCTTCTGCATAACTGGCAAGTGTTTTATATACATAGACTGGCTGGCTGTGCATTCCTAGCTTTAATATTTAGCTACTCGAAGATCAGACTAATAACAACTTCCTGATGCATAACTGAGGAATGTGAGATTGTTCTGATCTTTACTCTTTACCCAGAATGGTGCAAAAAACAAAAAACATCCAGTGAGCAGCAGTTTGTGGATGGAAACATCTTGTTGATGAGAGAGGTCAACGGAGAAGGGCCAGACTGGTTTGAGCTGACAGAGACGCTATGGTAACTCAGATAACCGCTCTGTACAATTGTGGTGATCAGAAAAACATCTCAAAATGCACAACACGTCAAACCTTGAGGCAGATGGGCTACAACATCAGAAGACCACGTCGGGTTCCACTTCTGTCAGCCAAGAACAGAAAGCTGAGGCTGCAGTGGGCAAAGGCTCACCAAAATTTGCTGCCAACAGCATGAATCCATGGACCCAACCTGCCTTGTGGCAACAGTCCAAGCTGGTGGTGGTGGTGTAATAATGTGCAGTGCTTAGCACACTTTGGACCCGTTAATACCAATCAAGGAATTGGCAACTTCCAGTCTAATGGCAACTTCCAGCATGATAATGCACCATGTCAAAAAACAAAAGTCATCTCAAACTGGTTTCATGAACGTGGCAATGAGTTCAGTGTTCTTCAGTGACCGTCCCAGTCACCGCATCTGAATCCAATAGAACACTTTTGGGATGTGATAGAACGTGAGATCGCAGCATGAATGTGCAGCTGACAAATCTGCAGGAATTGCGTGATGCAATGATGTCAACAAGGACCCGAATCTCAAAGGAATATTTCCAACATCTTGTGGATTCCATGCCAAGAAGAATTGAGGCTGTTTTGAGAGCAAAGGGAGGCCCTACACAGTATTAGTATAGTGTTTCTAATAAAGTACTCAGTGAGTGTACATTGGTTCCCCAGATATGGAACTCACAGAAAGACACTGAGATTTATTAAGGGAGAAAGCAAAGAAACAAAAATCTGTCTTTTGGTTAGAGGCAGAGTGTCAGAGAGCGGGGCGGAATCAAGGGAGAGCAGATTTATGAATGAGCCTGCTGCCCTGCTGTGATCTGGTTCCTGGCACAGGTAGGGACATGCTGAAGGAGAATGGAAGGGGGGAGGTGCGGAGCTGTGGCTGTAGTGGAATTGTGGGTTGGGATAAAGGGGTGGAATGGTGAGTTGAGGTGGTGGGGCAGACCGTGGGAGGAGGTGGTACTTTATTCTCATGCCACCAGACCTCATGTTTTGCCGATGTTTTGCTTCCGTCTCATGTAAAGAATGTAAACACAGACTAAACAAATCAGAGAAAACCAGTTTCTAGACTGGGACATTGTCCCATACAGATGGGCCGCCGTTATTCAGCAAAAATTTGTCAGTGTTGATTTGTTATATAATGACATTGCAGCAAAAATAGAATGATTCATGGTACACAAACTGCACGCACAAGAGCTTTTGAAAAAGGAACACAACTTCAAAATAATTTCTAATGATAATAGCTGTCTATTGTTAGAGATATCACAGATATAATATAAACGACATACATGATGTAATAATGTATTCCAGAGTATGCCCTACAGTGCAGTGGTTCATGTAGTCAGTGTGTTTTATACATAAAAGTGTTTTACCCATATTATTTGTCTAAATTCCCAAATAAAATTAGTTGCACTGTCAGGCTTTGTCTATTGTTAACTACAGTTGCCGAGGAGCACAAAGAAGTGCATTAAGATAATTAATTGGTAATGGTAACCATAATCAAAACCTTAATTTTCTGAATAATATTTTCCTTTATTTTTTCACAAATTTAAAATGCCAGGAAATAAGTAAAAAGATCAGATATATCACCAAGAGTGATAGCAAAGAATTGAGTCAATAGATACATTCAGCGTCTTCTCAGTTGAAGTGTTTTTCACGCATTTCATTACTAGGCATGTCAAGCCCTTGAAGGAAAGTGCTGTTTTACCTGGATCTCGTTCATGCTCATGATAGTTCTGGAAGGTCGCTGGGTGCCTAGGCGGTAGCGGATGCCCTCGTCCAAACTCATGCCGTAGAACTCACTATGGTTCGCTGCTTTCCATCTGGACAAAAAGGTGATTACAAAGTGAGTACTCTAATGTGTATCGAGGAGCGTGCAGTCATCTTTATGATAGTGCAATTAATATTTCCAGTGCGCCGTGTGTGAGGATTACCCATAGTTCCCCCTGTTGACTGCCTGAATCATGTCGCTCTCGATCAGACAGGCGTTCTGCTCACACTCCCAGCGGCCTGTGGTCCCACATGTACTGTAGGGTACAAGCAAGAGACACTTTAAACCCTTAGAACTTTAAATGTTGAGGAAAAAAGTCATTATGGATACATACTGGAAAACAAGCAAAAGAGAGCGACGGTCTCAAAAGAGGGCAAATATTTAGGCTGACTTTGGAATTCCCCAGGGTGGAACTGAATTAGAGAGTAAGGGGGAGTTGAGAGAACATTCCTCCTTTAAAAGGGGGCAGAAATCATCTCCATTTTTAGTCAAAGAGAACCGGAGGGAATGAAGAAGCCAAGGTTCTGATGGAGGAGATAAGTGAGCAGGATATTAATGATGATGTTACTGCATTGGCTTGGGGGGGAAAGAATGCAGTACATGGACATTTGCCACTGTCCATGTACAGCATGTGTGTTTGTGTGTGTAGCTACACATTCAATTGGGTGCCATCATGATCCAGGAAACACAAGAGACAGAGTTTTTCTAAACCGACGCCGGATACTTTGGAAGTGTATGGCATTGAACAAAGTTGTAGACACATGGCGTTTTTTCTTCAAATAACTTTTAATTGAAAATGTTGCATCTACCAAGTTTCCAAAGAATTTGCCTCCAAGGCCTGATATGGAAAACCACAGTCTGAGAAATGTGTCCATATCTGCAGTCGGCAATAAGGCTCTATCCAACACAGGAGTGTGTAGAAGGTTACTGTACTGAGTCCTTCCTGCAGGAAGGAGAGACAGAACGACGAAGAACCCAAATTGTTACTCATGCTGAAGCCCATTAATGTATTGCCTTTCAGCATTCCTCCCTGGTGGATTTTGGCCATGTACATTGCACACACTCCAATCCTCACCGTCGCTACTGTACACACCTTTAAGCACACATAAATCAATCTCCATCTTTTCATCACCTCTACCAGAGGGTCAAACATTAGGTATATTAGCCCCAGCGGCTTCCTTCGACAGCTTGTTACCTTTGATTGTAGGAAACAGACCACGACCTTTGACTCTTTCCTCCAATCGGAGGGGAAACTAGGCATGCAGCGCAGGAAACCAAACCCAATGGGTCAAAAATCCACATTAATTCACACGGCAACGGGCCGGAACGCACACACTCGCAGACACGCTCATTGACATCGCCTGGGCTGTTATGCAGCCTTGGGGATGCAATGTGTGTCTGAGAATGAGTTATGAGGTCTGTGCTGAGAGAGGGGAGGTCATATCTCACATTCTTTGTCACACCATTTTAGTAAAGACACACATGCTTCTGACCTTTAAGGCCATTCATTCAGCAGTCTTCCAGAACAACACACACACACACACACACACACACACACACACACACACACACACGCGAGCGCACGCAGAAAAACTAACAAGAACTCACACAAAGATACACAGGCAGATTGAAAGACATGCTCTGGTGTCTAATCTACATGTATTGTATCGGTATGCCAAGTCAACATGTGTGTGCTTATACTGTACATCGATCTCCTGATGCTCACATTCTAACAGCACACAGACCCACAGACTAGTCAAACGTCATTAGCATCTCCAATGGCAATAAACAACCACTTGATAAGTTGGACTGGAACCGCAGGCGACAGGCTGTCACCAACTAGCTTGGCAGGGAAATGGCCTCAGCAGTTGCCGCCTTATTGCAGTCCAATTTGGAGAGCCTTAGAAATGGTACAGGTCCCCAGAGGGCCAACATGTAGAGCATCTGATGACAAAGAAACTCCAGCCAAGCCTGGATGCAGATAGGAGATCCTTCTATGTGCGGTCAAATCGATTGTATCAGTGGGAGGCACCACGTTGCACGTCCCCAGGAACAGATCAAGCCTATCTGGAGTCCGAAGGAACTGGCTGGAGATGCAATTATGGAGACAAAAATAACTACCTTATCGCTTATCTGCGTCCTCACAGACACTCTCTAACAATAACACAGACACCGGCAGGAAAATAAACATGAACAAGGCACCGAAAGCGACACGGGTTGAACTGGACTTCTAGATTTCGTAACATTTTTTCTGGCGGCAGGAGCCTCCTAGGTCTCAAGACCTGAATGTTGTGTATGTGATACCTCTCTGTCTGGGGCTGTGGTCATCTTGGTGACGTTAACCAACGGAGACGTGGGGGAGGGAGAGATAAGGGAGGGAAGAGGAAGAGCGAGGGAGTGATCGCCTTTCATTAGAACAGGAACAGCCGGCTGCACACTTGGGAAATGAACAACTGGCGAAAGTTGGAGCAATGGACAGGAGTGTGCGCGTGTGCGCGTGTGCGCGTGTGGGCGTGTGTGCGTGTGTGCGTGTGTGTGTGTGCACTTTTAAAAACTGAAAGTGTGTGGCTCCGTAAGGCTCATGTGTTTAACAGTGAGAGTAGGTGTTGGCACCGATTCCTGCTTCTAGCCTGAAACACCAGAGGCTATTTTGACCTGGATTCCATCTTCATGTTTGTTTAACCTCACTTAGTCCCCCCAAAAAACCTACATCCATTTATCAACCAGGCATCACATATTTATGCCCCCATCGGGCCCTGTGGTCAAGCCAAATTGAGCTGCTGTGATGGCTCAGTGGTATCAGACTGACACAGAGCAGCTGTGAGGCTGGTGTAGTGTCAGCGAGGTCAGGGTGGGTTTGGTTGGACAAACCAAGACACGGACTGTGTCTGTCGAGTTAATATGCAGATATACTGTATAGAGTACTGTATGTAAGGAGGAATGGCACTTGAATGCACACACACACACACACACACACACACACAGACACACACACACACACACACACATACATACACACACACGCACGCACAGTTACACCCCGTGTTGAAAGTGATGGACCCACAAAACATTGTCTTTGAGGAACGGCAAATGACAGGAAGCACACTGGAGAACAGGTGAGGAATTCAGCTCCTCCTCTCTCTGCCTTTCATTCACTTCACCTCCTCCCTCCCACTCCCCGCTGGGGCTCCCACTGGGTCCTCTCCACCGCCCCCTCTCATATTTCAAGAACTGGTTTTTTTTTTCCGTTTTTTTTTTATGTCTCCTTGACTGTCATCCATATCGTCTCTTCAAGTGACAACAAACAGAATCGACTCCATTACCACTGGCGGCACATCGGGTCCCCGGGAGATAACAGGCCGTCTCAGGCTCTAACATGGAGGATTAAGAAACCCTTAACCTTCATCCCAGGATCGTAAACCAACAAGATAGTGGTAAATCTATCCGCCGGTGCACCTGATCCCTGAACATTAATATGATCATGTAGACCCGGGGATGGACACTTCCACCCCTTTATGACCTTTGAATCAATAAAAAAAAGATATATCTACAGTATGTCAGAAGCTCATTTTACTTTATTGAGCAGAAATTGGAAATTGGATTTTGGATTGACACAATAAGTGCACTTTTAGGCGGTTGAATCCTTTCGATAATACTAGATTTTCTTTTTTCGCCACGTTGCTCCTCGGAAGATGTCGAGACGCTGCCGCCCCTATCCCTCCTCGGGAGTTGATCTAACCCTGAATGAGCAGCTCATTTCCCCTGCGTGCGTTTGGGAAGTGAAGGGAGACTCGGGGGGGGGGGGGTTCTTATTAAGGACAATATAGTAAGTAACAGTCACAGATGTGTGTGTGTGTGTGTGTGTGTGTGTGTGTGTGTGTGTGTGTGTGTGTGTATGTGTGTGTGTGTGTGTGTGTGTGTGTGCGCACGCACATGCGGGTGATTCTACAAATGTCTCTCTGAGTTTTCCTGCCTCTGTTTGAAATCGTGATTTAAAATCATAGAATGTCTGAGCTAATGAACATGTCAAGCAACTGAAGGTTTCCGTAAAGTGACAGTCAAGCTAACAATGATATATTATTGCAACGTTTCGTCCACGCAGACCCATCTTGGTCTGAATGTTGCCGTGATGAGTTATTGGGAGGTGCGTTTTCCCTGTGCAGATATCCTTTGTTTCTTGTTTTTACAAAGACTCTACAGAAGGAAAACTTCTAGGAAAGAGATGGATGAAGGAGCGGCGCAGACAGAGAGGTTCACGTACCATAAATTGCAGTTATCTTTGTACGTTTGTCCCGAAAAGAACTTGTTTCCATTTCTTTCGCAGGTGCCTGGGAAGGAGACAAACGGGAGAATGTCACATGTCCCACTTACAGACGGACTCAAGAGCAAACACGCACATGAGCACAAACACTAACAAGCCGTATTGATTGACATACAATATTCAGCACAGGTTTTTTTTGTTTTTTTTTAGTAATGGAATTTATTTTTTCCTCCATCTTATGTCTTCACAGTTCTCTATTCCCAATCATTATTTGAAACACAGTCAACACATTACATCTATACACACACTGGCCTTCCCCCTCCACCATCCACAAGGACTGAAAGCCTCAACAGTAACGGTGTGTACTGCCTGCTGTTTGTGTGTGTGTGTGTGTGTGTGTGTGTGTGTGTGTGTGTGTGTGTGTGTGTGTGTGTGTGTGTGTGTGTGTGTGTGTGTGTGTGTGTGTGTGTGTGTGTGTGTGTGTGTGTGTGTGAGAGTGTGTGTGTGTGTGTGGGTGTGTGGGTGGGTGTTTTGCTTAGAATATGTGAGGTCTAAGTAACACTGAGCTCCAGTAATCCAGTGCAGGAATGTGGCGTTAGCTTCTTTCCTGCCTGCTGGGCCCTCTTTGAGCCTTAACCTGCTTTGCCTGCCGCTCCGCCTCCTCCACCGCACAGACACAGAAACCATCTCTTTGTGAAGGTTGAATTATGACAAAATGTTGTCATTGGACGGTGCCAACATCATAATTCTAAGTGGAATTTAGGGAGTGACGTGACCGCCTCCGCCTCTGGTGTGAGGGGATGTCATTTATAGTGGCGGTCCTCAGAAAGCTCAGATACCCATCCCTCTCCCCACTCAACCGCTCCACAACAACTCCATAAAATCCACACCATCAGATAGAAGCTTTGAAAGAAGAGAGTTTGATGGTGATGATTTAGAGGTGCAGATTTGATCTTTTCTCCAGTCTATTTTCACAAACACCAACGCAGAGAGATTTAGTGGCGATTCAGTGGCGTGTTGCAGCGACTGAAGGAGCACAAACGATATTTATCACCTTAAGCGTAAGCATCTGTGTTTGTGTGCAGTGTAATTCATAATTCGTAATTCATGAGTATTAGAATTCAATGATTACAATTTTTCATAATACACCTTTAAAAGCATTTCAAATATAATTGCCAAATTCAGTCAAAATTCATTGAATATACTTTTCCTTCATTTAAATGAATTAAAAATACATGAAATATATACATAATACATAATAGATGGATATATATTATAAACTACCATAATATTATATATATACACACACACACATATATATATATATATATATATATATATATATATATATATATATATATATATATGTATGGAAATATACTGAAAAAGGTAATTCATTGGATCACCTTAATGTTCCACAGAGCCTTTGGAATTTTTAAGCCTTTAATTTGTGTTCAATCCCTATTTTTTAGGTTTCCTCAACTTAAAATAAAAAAATTAAGGTGCAAATTCTAAGCTGATTGAACCAAAAGAAAACAGGTGTTAATCCTGTTTTCTTCAACACTTTCTCAGGTTGATGCAATGACCCCAATGCAATATTCTTTTTTTAATCGTAACTTATCAAGGTAAATACGGTAAGTAACAGATGTGCGCGTGCGCGTGTGTGTGCGTGTGTCCGCGTGCACGTGTGTGTGCGCGCGTGTGTGTGTGCGCACGTGTGTGTGTGTCCTCTGACACGCATGTTAAAAGCCCACAGTGCGTCCCATCGCGTCGGCCACTTCCTCGTCGTCTGTCGAGCACATACCTGCTCCGACCTCGCTCCCCTCTCGCCTCCCGCCTCCTGTCATGCACCCGGCGTCTATCTTTCTTTCCTTCCACATAGCCCCCATTCTTTTTTCTCCATCCACCCCTCCTTCCTTGTCTGGGATAATAGGAAGCCCACTGTTCTGCGCTCTATTCTCACCGGCCCCAGCATCGCCGCATTTTACACCTGATCAGCAGCCGTTAACACGGCAGCACTGTGGCGAGGAGGAGTCTCTTTTCCTCAGCACGCACCCTCAAACTGTACAAATACACACAGAGTCAATGGTCTTTTGCACTTTTTTGAAGTTTGAATGTTTAAGGTCTTGTGTTTTAATTCCTTTACAGTATAGTTGATGTCACTGTAACACATTTCCTTGCAACTTTGGTATTGTAGTCACGTATTTTTATTTTAATTCATTTATTTGACCTTACTTACCTCACCTTTATTTGACCAGGTTAGACTCACTGAGATTCAGAATCTCTTTTACAAGCGAGCATCAAACAACATTTACAATTGAAACATGTAGACGTGGAGGTCGAGGAGGTAAAACAATTTCAAACTCCTACTCGATGCCCCATAATTCTAACCATCACTCGGCTTTGGTCACATGCAAAGTGACGTTCTCCAGCAGTTTCAGGGTGTTTTGTAACTTGTTCCAATCTGAAGGACCAGTGAACTGAGAAAATGTTGAGCCCATCTCCATTTGTACCTTGGGGACTTCCGTCAAAACACAGATATTTGAGCGTAGGCCATAGACATTGTTTGACCTTTGAACAAAATTGATTTACCATTATCAGTCTAACATTATTATAATAATACAAAGTTGTCTTTTTGTTTTGAATAAGTGTGAGCTTGCCAATTAAAGGTAGGTAACAGCATTAGGTACCATCAAAACGATCTGCTCCTAACTTAAATTTGTGAAAGTGCTGCAAGTACAAACACACACACACACACACACACACACACACACAGACACACACACACACACACACACACACACACACACACACACACACACACACAGACACACACACACACAGACACACACACACACACATAAGTACACGTGTCTATTTGCTTACCGATGAAGGGGGGCGGCACACCCAGACAATGCCCCCAGAAGTCGGGGCAGCAGTCGGACACGGTGCGGTTGCAGAACAGGTCACAGTAGCAGATGGTGTCCAGGTACGGCACGGTGCACAGGTCATCCCTGCCAGGACAGCAACCCCCCCTCCTCTGGCAGTAGGAGCCGAATGGGTCCCTGATGCCCCCCATGTGGAGCGGGCTCGCCAGCTCCCTCTTGGTCCTCCTGGACAGGATCCTGTCCGCGGTACCTTCTGCAACCACCAGCAGCAACACTGCCGAAACCATTAGGATGAGCTTCATGTTGAAATCTGGAAAGAAATTGTTGATAGGAAAAGGTTGTTATAGGGCTTTTATGGTATCAGTGATACCATAAAAGTATCGCCCGAGATGCATTGTCACGTTAACTGCCGCACAGCTAGCATTGTGCCTCCCCGTTTCCCAGCATGCATCGTGTTCAGACTTTGTGCTATTACGTTTTATTGTTTAGTATGAGTTTTAAATTTCATATGCATGTGTTATGCATGATTGTTCAGTGTTGTTAAATTGTCAGTAATAGTTTCTGTTTATGTTGGGGTTAGGGTTAAGGGAATTAGGTTCTGAAACCGTGATGGACATTCCTGTTTGGTTTGATGATATCAGTGTTCATGTCATACTTTCATAAGGATATTCCTTCATTTATTAGTTACATATAGAACTGAGACAGATGAAAATAGCAGCATAATTCTTTGACTATAAACTGTGATGTTGTTACTGGATTTACAAGTAGTGATATATTGTGTACGTTGAAGACTGATGTAATGTGATTAGAGTATCGTGGGGTTAACGCATTATCCCCAACAAGGATGCGGTCACTTTACTTTAACTTCGTGCACTGCAGAGATAGCTGAGTCATTTATTTTGGAGCTGATATATCTCATACTTCATGCGGGGGAGAAAAAGGTGGAGAGGTTACAGGGTCAGCTGCATAATTAGAGTATGACCGCTTGGCAACACACTGTCCACCACCTGCTGGTTAATTTACACACACACACACACACACACACACACACACACACACACACACACACACACACACACACACACACACACACACACACACACACACACACACAGACACACACACACACACGCACACACTCACTTTGTGGATGAGACTAAGCTGTGCTGGCAGCGAAGCCCAAATAGGAGTCCACATGATTATCAGAGAATCAAAAAATCTTCCGCTTATTTTTGGAGTTTCTCGTTTAACCAGAAAAACAAACAGCAGCTAAGGCTTAAAAATATCCTCCGTTTTGGAGAGGAGTGGGGAAGCGCGGATGGGTCTTGGTTAGAAACGATTGAGATTCTTTTAACACCGCATGACACATGGAGGGTTCGATTGGGGTCCCAGGTCCAGCGACCCAGGCCCCCAGCTGCTTGCTCCGCCCCCCCTCCCATCCTGGCCCTTTATGGGCCTCTGGGGGGAAGCATCTGTCAGAAGCTCACTGCATTTTAGGCTTCTTGAATCTTTTACGAAGTCGTTGACCTTTACTCAAACACTTCGGATGAACTCCTTGAGAGTTCGGTTTTGTTTATGGTATCACCAGTCATAAAGACAACTAAACGTTTAGAAGCCCCCAGGGTATCTTCAGAGCGAGAGATGACATTATCATCCAAGATTAGAATGCTATCACAGTTAGAGAAACGAAAAGTGGCTTCCTGCTGTCACGGCTAATCTGACACACTCCACGAAACCCCACCCGTGGGTGCACGGACACCCACCAGTCTGTCCCTGTTACACACACTCCTGACTGCATTTATGGACAGCGGTCATAATAATCTTTATCTGAATATACCACGCCGTGCTTGGAAGAGGTTAAAGAGACAATGAATCAGAAATGGGGAAGAGAGAGCGATAGAGAGTGAGTGGAAGGAGTAGTGCACGGTGGGTGGTGTTGCTTGGCTACACACACACGATCTGTAAGTGCTTCTCTCTCTGTTGATGTCATCACATTGTGTTTCAGGTGGTGTCTCTGCAAGGTCCCGGCACTCCATTGTGGGACAAGAAGGAGGAAATATTTACACTATTTCAACTACACTGTATGTGTGTGTGTGTGTGTGTGTGTGTGTGTGTGTGTGTGTGTGTGTGTGTGTGTGTGTGTGTGTGTGTGCGTGCGTGTGTAATAGAAAAATTATGTGTGTGTGTAACTACCCCTTATTAGCGTCTTCACTGGCTAAGCTCAGCGGTTGCAGGTGTGTTTGTGTGAACTTTCAACTCCAACCCTCACCCTTGTCGGTGAAACAATTGGTCGCATTGGAGTGTGTGTTGGTGTTTGTGTGCATGTGTATGTGTATGTGATTTGGTCTCAGGTTACTGGACAGGGGCTAGACAAAGGGAAAGGGTTGAACGCTGCTTACGTAAAGAGCATCATTTATTATCCAATCAGGACTCAGAACACAATGAACCCTCTACGCACGAAGGGGCTCCGGAAAAAGGTCTTTCAGTCCAAACACACACACACACACACACACACACACACACACACACACACACACACACACACACACACACACACACACACACACACACACACACTCTCACAAACAGGCATATGGTGGCACGGCCAGGGCCCCTGTTTCGAACCAGTGTTTTGCTGTAGCAGACTTGTAGCAGCGGTGCAATAAAACACCCACTGCACTCTGCAGAATGAGTTGCCGAGGGCCCGGGGTCAAAGAGTGTTAAAAAGAGCAAGCTCACTAAATCCTAACAAGCCCTCATCATTAACATAGCAATACGCGGCAACATATATCAAAAAAACAACAGGTTTTTACATCATTCAGCAAACCTAGGGACTTAAATCTAACTTAAAGTTTGTGCTGATATTTAGAGTGAATTTTGTCTGGAAATACTAAATAAATGTTTAGTTTGTGTTATGACAGGTTTGTAACTTCCTTCTATATCATCCACAATGTTCATTCATGCAGTAGGTTCCCTATGAACCACAGACAATTTACGTATTTTAAAAATAATGCAGCTATGAAGTACTTGTTTCTTAATTTGCTTACTGATCAAGGATTCTCTGCTTTGTGCTGATTTTATTACAGAGGCCATATGGCTCCTCAGGGCTGCTCCCCATCCGGCCATAGCACAGATGAACCCAAATCAAACATTTTGAAACACAATATAGGCACACATACAGACAAGTGCATACATGCGCTACATTTGCAAACTGTTGCCAAAAGTCCCTGCAACAGTGTCAGAGGCTGCAATTTAATGCAGTTTAATGCACATCAAAGTCCTATTCTGAATTATCTGAGTGCTCCGACTGCACCAAACTGGTTTGATCTCTGAAGAGTTCTCTGCTGGACAGACTGTCTCTCTCTCTCTCTCCCTCTCTTTCTCTCTCTCTCCCTTGCTCCCACATAAGTCACACACGTCATAAAGGAGCATAAAGACATAAAGGAGCAACAAGCTGAACTTTGAAACATGACTGCACAGATTGAGTCAGGTGCCCTAAGTAGGTCTGTCTGTCTGAAAGCCTTTCTAGCTCAGAGAGTCACACTGAGCTTCAGAGTTTTTTTTCTTTTTCGTACCACAAAATTAGGGCGCCACTTTAGGGCGCACAGCCGCCGTGTTGTACGGTGCAGGTGTCCTCTCATTAGTGTAGGGATTACCTATTTGGATGTATTATCACTTCCATAATCGGTATTAAAGGTGGGCGCCAAACCCGACATGCACTCAGTAACCTCTGGTAGCCATGCCTCCCCTGAGCCTGCGCTTCATTCACTCTGCAATGTCGAGAATCTTGAATCCGTTCTCAGATTTGATGAATAACAGTTCAGTCAAAAACCTACGCCCAGAAGGTAAACAGCTTTTTAACGGTATCACAATGAGACTTTAGTAACATAGCTACTGCACCTTCGCTGAAACACAATGAAGGCGCTGAAACCAGTGAAATAAGGTCTAGTCCAAAGAAACTTTTACTTCAACTTTTACCTGTTTTACTTAATCCAGAACGTCTTTATTTATTTATTTATCTATTTATTTGTTTGTTTATTTATTTATTTCTTCAGAGTACTGTTCACTACCTAGTGACATTCAGCCCTGCACCTGCCTGGAACCTGGCAGGAAGACAGGAAGGGAAGAACTGGTGAATAACTGAAGGAAAACAGGAAAATGAACGCAAATACTAGGTTTCTTACCTGGAACAAAACTGGTTATAATCCCACAAGCACGACCGTCACCAAGGTAGAGATGTGTCTCATGAACTTGCTCACATGTAGGGAGAAAGTCAGCCCTCCTCTCTCTCTCTCTCTCTCTCTCTCTCTCTCTCTCCCTCTCTCTCTCTCTCTCTCGCTCTGTGGGTGTGTGTCTTGTACCCGCTCACAGGTTCTGATCTGTCAGTCCCTGCCTTTCTCTATATAAAGGCGTATGCAAGGACAAACCACTCCTCCTAACCCCCTTTTTTCACTCACTCACTCTCTATCCTGTCCCCTGAGTCACTGCCTCCTCAACCCCCAGGTTCTCGGACATTCTCTCTCTCTCTCTCTCTCTCTCTCTCTCTCTCCCACTCCCTCTCTACTCATTACGGTAAAACAGCCGCAAGGTAAATCCTATCAGATCTGAGTCTTATCCACTCTGGATGTGGAGTATAAAGGTTAATAGTTTTCCTTCGGACAGCTCAAACAGAAGTTGGCAGTTTTGGCTTTCATTTCTCGGTGGTTACTTTCACAAACATTTGTGTTGGAGGTTTCCCTCTCCTCTCTCTGGCTGTGGCTTTTCCCTCTGTGATCTCATGGCAGGGTCACTTCTCCCATTTGTCGTCCTCCAGTCCACCACCTAGTGGTTGTGGACTGCACGACTCAGCCCAATACAGAAAAAGACACTTTTTGATCATTTGTGAAACACCCCTGTAAAATATCCACATGTCCACACCCCGTCCATTGTGGTGCCCGGTGCGTTTTAGCTGCTGGTGTTTTCTTAGAACACGGGTCAGCCCTTTTCACCGGGCGGTTTTTGCGAAGGACGTTGAAGGAGACAGAGGAACCCTGAGGTTGACAGGGTGGTCCCCAGAGCCACAGCTGTGACCCCCCCCCCCACTGCAAAGCTGATCAATAAACTTAAAGGCTGAATCAATAACCCCAACACAGCAGGGGAGGCAGGGGAGGGCAGGTTTGGATGGAGGGCGGCAGCCGGGGCCCCAAAAACCCTTTTAGCTAAGAAGGGAACTTTAAAAGGAGTATAGAATACCTCAGACAGAGAGACAGAACAACTGACAGATGTAAAAATGTATACAGTTAAATGCAAATACACAGAGCCAACTCAGTGGACACTGTTTTAAACTCAGCGTACAAATCTACAAAATGCATTATAGTAATTGTAAATGAGGCCACCCTCAGTGTCCACATGTGAAAATATTATATTCTGCAATGTAGCCTCTATCTACATCAAACTACAACAAGGCGGGCAGAACTCAAATCCTTCCAGTCAACTTGTGTAATTAACGTGAGCAAAGTTACGATAGATCTGACAGGATCTGGATTCTGACAAGACCATAATTATGACGTACAGTGTAAGCTTTCCTTGCTCAACCCAACCCCACCTGAAGAAAGGTGCACTGATCCCTGTTTACTGTGTTTGTCTTCATTGGAGCCTGCCAATCATTACAGGGGTCCAGTCATCGCTGTGGCGACACTTTACTGTATGTGTTGTTTGCCTTTCGAGGCAAGACGGATTCCGCTGTACCCAATGTCAAGAATGTCATTGTAAATGGTGGGCTACCGATGAGTCACCTATGAAGAGCGTGGACGGATAATACGCCTCCTTTGACGGTAAATGCACAGACATTTGATTGTAGACATCTGGAAGTGACAGCACAGAGAGGGTCCTTGGCCCCAACTAGACTCTCCAATGAGGGGAGGCGTTCTCCAGACAAGGGAGTGTGTGTGTGACTCATTATGGATCCATCTGTAGCGAAACCAAGGATGAATCATTAAACGTGGCTATTAGCAATACTGTGCGTTTCCCAACCTCTGTAGGAGGTGGTAGTGAGTGTGTTGCAAGTTATGCATCTATGGCACATGGCATGCATGTGTGTTCATGTATTTGTGTAGTGGATATATGTGTGTGTGTGTGTGTGTGGGGGGGGTATACTGTATGTGTGAGTGTGAGCCTGTCTATCCATTGTGGGTATGTGTGTGTATACGTGTGTGTCTAATCATAATTACGCAATAATAATTTTCACAGTACTGTTTTGAAACGATATAATCCCAACTAGTCCTGTTTTAATATTTTTATAAACATGTCAGTATGAGCGAATGCGTGCGTGGGCACGTGTGTGAAGATGTGAGCTCTGCTCTGGCCCACTGCGACTCACACCCCGTCGGGCCTCTCCTCATTTGGAACTGTGACACTTTGCTTCTGTTCATTAGCTCACTTCCTGAACATAGAGCGGACTGAACTGTGGGGGCCGAGGGACACACACGTGGTAACAAGAAAGCCCATACATCCACTGGAAACCCACAGAGAGACGGACCCTCACATAGACAGAATGTAGGAAAAACTAGTAATCGTTTACTTCAAAACCTTTGGGACAAGGCTTGGAGATTACCAAACACACACACACACACACACACACACACACACACACACACACACACACAGACACACACACACATATGGCAACTCATCCCGGACAACAAATCCTCATCTCTCCTCAATTCCTCCGAGCTGCAGAGTGGAGATCCCAAGGTGGAGGAGGGAATCCCAGCTGCTCCGTGTCAGGGTGCAAGTATGTTCCCTCCAACCTCACTCATCCCGCGTCGTCTCTTTGGTGCGTTGGAGAACACCATTACCACAGAGGAGCAGGGGGAGGAGGAGGAGGAGGAGGATCAGGAGGAGGAGGAGGAGGCGCGATAGTAAACAGGAACGAGTGGACGCACGCACGTGGACGGAGTGTATCGTAACTTCTTGTAAAACCTTTCAGGGGATTTAGCAGCAGGTGTATGGAAAGAAACACCCACGTCAGAGCGTTGATGAGGAACACAGACGTTGGGGAGCCAGGCTTGTTTTCTTTTTTCTTTGCTTTTATTGTACAGTTTGTTCTCTGCTGCTCTGCAGCTGCAAAGAACCGTCTAACCAGGTCATTTCATCTTATGTCCCGTCTCCACATACTCATTTCTTTTCACCAGGAGAGACATAACTCTCAACTGGGAGTTTAGCATTTATTTGTTTTCAAAGTGGTAAATTCATATTCCTCATTCCACTAGAATGGAAGAAGTGTAACTGGAAATGGAAAAAGGTGTATTTCTTTACACATGGGTAGTTTTTAAGTATTCAGGCCTCTTGAGGAGGTTTTGGTGCAAGGGCTGTTCCCTTGAGCCATGGTAGCCAACACAGAGGGTTTTGAGCCTCAGTCTCTCTCTCCTCGCTCTCTCTGTAACCCTAAGGAAATAATAATATATATATATAATATATATATATATAATAAATAATAATCTTAGTTTGTTCCTGATTCGTTTTTGTGCTAAGAAAAAAGGCACCGCACAGGCGCTGTTTTTCTATAGATCCACATGGGTGTACAGTATGTTCTGCATGACAAAAACAACATTCCCAAAGAAGGCGAATCAAGGACAGGCGTAGGCAAAGAATGCAGAATGATTATTTTGTTTTTTTGGACATGCGAAGTCAAGAGCATTTGTAGACCTGGCAGTACAGGATTTAGGTGGTACCCCGTATCAGTTCCTGAAATAGACTAAACTGTTCTGGCTTGTGACCTGCTAACAATAGAACCTACACACTCCCTGTAGAAACACAAACACACACACACACACACACACACACGCACACGCACGCACGCACGCACGCACGCACGCGCACACACACACACACACACACACACACACTTGTTGCTGTTATACTTCAAGCGCTAACTCTGGCAAAAATAGATAAAAACATACGGATTCAGATCAAAAGATGTACACACGTTCCTAAGTGTAATTTCCTATGGGTGACGTTAAAAAGCCACCCTCCTATAATTTCTCAGACATGTTTTCTCTTTATTACTTTAACGTTTAATGTGGATCTTAATACAACATACAATATATTTCGTACGCATCTGATCTTGTGCGGTAAATTACATATAGGTTGGATTTTAATTCTATTTGATTGTCACGCCTGTACACTCAGTATTGGGGTCACTGCCTCAGTCACCTCTGCTGCTCTTCCATGTCTGTCTGTCTGACACAGAGTCACATTGATTGCAAAGTCACTGACTGTGTATTTATCACGGCTGACACAGGCGGTTGCATATTATGAGTTATCCACTGATTGGAAAATGTTTTGGGCCCCGTTTGTGTCAGCAAATCAGAGAACAGCTGTCGCAATAAATAGCAGTAAAGATATGCATATATTGGTCCATCTGACATCAAATAGATAGATAGACAGATACAGATAGAGGAAAATATACAACAAACCTCACAGTTTACTCTACCCGATAAAGAAATCTGACAATATACACTAAACCTAGTGATGATCAACAAATATAACCTCAGATAACAATAAAAAATAAAAGGGATAAAAATGTAAAAAGACCAGAAAAATAAAAGGTCATGTCAAAAAATGAAATACATGGTCCGATACTTAACTCAACTGAAATAAATCTGTTCCTTTTTCACACGACAAACGCTCCAATCTAAACATAGACATTAAATCAAGCTCCAGAGAAATTGTATCGCTATAATATATGTCATAAAGTAGACACAGTGACAAAGATTATTGTGAACCAAAGCCCTTGATTCTTTGTCTAACAAAGAAACACATGTAACCCTTTCAGCTTCTTACACAAAGTATACTTAAAGGAATGGATGAATAATATATTGTGCAGCATGCATGGGCTTGCTGCCTTTGTTGCCTGTTTCCGTGTATTTCCTTCATGCACGGCACTTTCTGCCGCACTGTTCTATATGAACAGTATGTGTTTGCTTCCGGCCAAAATTGGGTGTATTTTCACAACACGAGCCAGGTCATTTTTATTTTTTTAGAATTGTCCAACACAGGATGAGGAGTACATTTTTGTGGTTAAGAAGCAGTTTAAGATTAGAATCAGTACAGTTTTAATAAAAATAAATGTCAAGGCTATAGGTCTGTATAAGATACGGATCCCAATACCGTTCAGCGTTAACTCAAATCAACTTCATGAATTATTTTTGGTTACTTAGTCATTCACTGTGTTGCAATAACGAATCATCACCATGGAATTGAGCAGTGTGTTTCATCAAATATAAACAAATATGTATTAGAGGTCTCATCTCATCGGGAGGGATTTGGGATTCTTTGAGCTCCTGAGGGAGGAAATAGAGCCTTGGACACACAGAGACGAGGAGCGGCCAGGCGAGGGATGTGTGCATCCACAGGGAGATAAGGGTGGAGCAGGACCTTCGCTCTCTTTCTCTCTCGCTCTCTCTCTCTCTCTCTCTCTCTCTCATTTACTCCTTCTCACAGCCTCTCCCTAGTCGATGATGTCATCGCTTCCTCTTAAGCTAAAAAGAGAGCACCAAGGGGACCCAGGTGGTCCCATCCACAGTTTAGAGCAATCATCCAACCCTTCATTCCCGCTGGGACTGACCCGACCATGGTAGTTTGAACACCCTCGCTCAATACCTGCCATCTACTGCTAAACTCATCCGTCCATCCATCCGTCCATCCTTCCATCTGCACATCGGCCGACATTATTGAACTCTCTACAGCTTGTTCACGATGGTGCTTTTAACATACGCCTTTTTGTTTTCATGAATCAAAACAGTTTGTGTTAATATTGTCGAATGTAAAAAGTGCTCTGCTCGTGGTGTGATGTTTTGGATGTTTATCCATTCTGCTGAATTACGGTACAAACAAGACCATGACCCTCAGGGTGTTGTCTTTGTGAAGGGCTGTATCGCAACACGCAGCTTTTGTTTTTCCCATCTTGCGCTTGAATTGAGGAGGAGGAGGCCGAGGGTCGACCCCAAAGGAGCAGCTCTATTTTATTTGGAGACAGCACTCACCCCTCCTGCGTTTCTCCTTTTTGTATCGTGCCATATCCGCCGACGTTCAGGACTGTCCACGGGGATGCGAGAGTGAGGAAACATTTTTGCAAATAGTGTAAAACGATCCTATTACCTTGTTTGTTTTGGAGAATTAGAATTTTTGAAAGGGTTGGATCGGTGCTATTTTAGGCCATTTTTTAGACTCTTAGTCTCTGTGTACTCCGTTTCTTGCCTTTCAGCCGAGCTCTTTCCCCCACTCCCACCTCCCTTCCACACGTTGTTTACCCTATAATTATCAGATGCTGCTGGGCTCAGACATAGCAGGATACTTGAGAATCTTTCTACGGCAACAGGTAGTTTTTGTGTGTTTGTGGGGAGACGGGGAGGGGGGACTTAGATGTTTTATATCCATGTTATAACACAGTCGTAGGCATGTGTGGTGTTAAGGGAACGTGCGTCTGACAGTGTGTGTGATGAGGTTGGCGTCGGGGCAGTGGCCTGAGGTCTCTGAGCGGAGCCATTGTTCTGCGAGCCAGCCAGTGTCACAGGAGCAGGATTGTCCCGGTCGAAGGCTGCTGAAGGCTGGCAGCGTCCTGAGATAACATTCCTGGACGCCTGCGGAAAATCCAGCGTCATGTTCCATGTCAGCTGGCTGTACACCCAGGGTAGCCGTGGAGACCGAGATGGTAATGGGCCAAAAAGAGGAGCGGAGCGAGAGACGGGCGAGATAAATGGAGGAGGTTTGAGTCATATAGCAGGAATGATAAAAATAGCAGAGCAAAGCGGTTATCAACCTCTAGGCTGACCGGTCCTTACACCTTACCAGGACCGGCACAACAGTATGGGAGTGTCTTCCCTCTGATCCAACTGTGCATTTGACGACCAACAAATATTTGAGTACACAAGCTTGACTGAGGATCTACAGTTTTTCAATTCTCTTCAAAAATAATGGGCCCTTTGAGATCACAACTGTATCTAGGCATTAAATGATCAGAGTTGCCAGGTGTGGTTTAACAAACTGTTGCGTGGTTTCTTGTTTAGTATTAGGGACGAGGCAAAAACTGAAAACCACTAAACCATTCATCAGATACTCCAAATCTGATGCCAGTCCATAACCAAATCCAAAAGCTCCCTGCTGCCTAAAGACCAAAGCTGTTATCGATCTATAGGTTTAGGTCGCTGATGGTTAGAGATGAGTTAAAAGAGGTAGAGGGTGTTGTTGAGAGAGAGCAGACAATGGCAAGGATATTATCTGAGACACCTTAAATCCCAGTCTGCGTCTGGTTCTACCTGTGGCCTCGTCCCACCCCACCTTTATTTCTATCCCTCTCTTTCTTTGTGCCCGTTCTCCTCCCCTTTCACGGCATGTTCCCACACAGCTTTTACCGTTTAGAATTCCCAGGATTCCTAAGATACGCTATCGTAAGGAGTGTGTGTGTGTGTGTGGGTGGGTGGGGGGGGGACTGTGGGTTCAGAACAAAGGAAGTAAAAGGAGGGAGCATGCGATGGGGAAGACATAACAAGATCCTGATTTGTGATGTTGCTTTCTGGGGCAGAGGGTTGTTGAAGGTTAACCTTCAAGGCAGCTGCGCTGATAGCGTCCGAGGACATTCGAAAAACTAAACATCAAGAATGACCTGCCAGGGCCCAATTTGTTTTATGAGAAGTGTGAATTTTTTGTGGGATTCTCTGTCATTTGCACACAACAACGAACAAAGAGGAGCATTTTATTTGGCAACCGTTATTTATACTGAGATAGATCTGTATTGTACTTGCCATAGCACGGTTGTCATAGCAGCATTTGATAAAGAACTTAGTGCATAAACTGAGTGTAAAAACTTTATCATCAGAAAGTGAGATAACACACACACACACACACACACACACACACACACACACACACACACACACACACACACACACACACACACACACTCACATGCACACTACGTAAAATGGCTGTCTATCAAACTTTCCGCAAGTCAACTAAGTTGTTAAATCAGCGATGGAAGCCATTTGTATTCAGTGTCACAATTTGTCTGTCTAACACCACACAATGTCAAACTGTGAAGGTGTGAAGTGACACAGAATCAGCAGGCTCCTGCTGGAACTTGCACTGTGGCCCGATTTGGCCCTGAACAGAATGAACAAGTCAGTAGCAGAGTTCACAGCCTCCATGACACCATGACATCATCACGGAAGGTTTCAGATGCTGAGGCATGCATTGTCAAAATGCTCTGTCACACGTTTTTTCCATTCCTCTCCAGTCTGGACGGGACTCTTTCCTTTTCACTGTGTGGTAATGTGATCTGAACAGTGTGAGTCAAATGGATCGAAAGGTCACTTTTTTTTCGTTTTTCTTTCTTTCTCTTCATTTGCAACTTCCTTTCTGAGAATCTGAGAGCAGAGCTGCTATCAAATCATAGAAACACTACAAAAGTTGACTTGTGATAGACCACGTTGACGACCATAGCGAGGACGCAGAGAAAGAGTGTAGGGTGAGATAACATGATCAAGGGCCTCACCTTCTGGATGAAGGAGTGGAGATGTTTGGACCCGGAGCCCAGTCAAGCACCTTAATTGGCTGATTGGGATCTGGGATTTGGAAGCAGCCAATATCGACAAGCTCCCGGCCAGATAATGTCAGTGGGCTTGGAGCCGAAATCATGGCCAGCTTACCAGGTCTTTGTTTGCCTAATCCACTCAATAGCACTTAGCAGGGAGGAGACACAGCTGAGGTCAACACAAAGCTTATTTGTCTTGAACATTGCTAATGTGAGTCTGTCAAACACCTCGTAGGTCTTTCTTTCTTTCTAATCAAGTTTTACTTTTGGCTTCCCTTCCTTCCTTCCTTCCTCATCTTGCACCCATCACCTAATGTGATTTATACGAGGTTAGACATGTTGCCGCACAACTGTGTTAACTAGTTGTTACTGCTATAGGCACATGCGCTTCCCCTAGGGCCACAGAGAGCCTGGACGGCCATCTGGGGAGTAAACTACCCCGTCGCTTGGCTCTCTGGGACTGGTATGAATGGAATGGCGGAGAGGGCTCAGGTGAAGAAGAGGTATTTTACCGCTGACATGAAAAAAGTCTTGAGGGTGGAATCTGGAGTGGGAATGGGGGGGCTACCTCCAGCTAGGTCAAAAGTGATGGTGTCCAGACTGATGTATTTTCACCAACCCAATACTTGATATAACTCCATGTTCATTATAAGTTGGATAGATAGAT